>NC_041389.1:639605618-639618032 GCF_002162155.2 Triticum dicoccoides
AGGGCCCAAGGCGCCTAGGGTTTGGGGAGGGGGCGCCTCCACCTTACTTGGGGGGCAAGTTTCCCCCTCTCCCCCCTTTGGCCGCCACCCTAGATGGGTTTTGGGGCTGCCGCACCCCTTGGGGTGGGAACCCTAGAGGGGGCGCAGCCCCCTCCCTCTCCCCTATATATAGTTGAGGTCTTTGGGGCTGCCAACACATGAGTTTTCACCTCTCCCCGGCGCAGCCCTACCTCTCTTCCTCCTCGTCTTTCGCAGTGCTTGGCGAAGCCCTACTGAATACCACGCTCCTCCATCACCACCATGCTGTTGTGCTGCTGCTGGACGGAGTCTTCCCAACCTCTCCCTCTCTCCTTGCTGGATCAAGGCATGGGAGACGTCACCGGGCTACACGTGTGTTGAACACGGAGGTGCCATCCGTTCGGCACTAGGATCTTCAGTGATTTGGATCACGATGAGTACGACTCCATCAACCCCGTTCACTTGAACGCTTCCGCTTAGCGATCTACAAGGGTATGTAGATGCACTCTCCTTCCCCTCGTTGCTAGATTACTGCATAGATTGATCTTAGTGATGCGTAGAATTTTTTTGAATTTCTGCTACGTTCCCCAACAGAATGATCCTAGCTATGCACATCAATAAAAAACCGAAGCACAGTGTTCGGTTATGGGTCGGCAGAAAATTTGAAGGGATAGGATTGATGCCCACAATAGATTGATGAGGCACTATTTTGTGGAGAATCCCACATACCCCAAGTCGTACTTTCGTCGCCGGTTTAGGATGAGCACCGAGTTGTTCAGGCGCATTGCAGAGAAACTAGCGAGTCATGACCGGGTTTTTCAGCAGAGGAGGAATGTCGCGGAGAGCTCGGGCATAGCACCTTTCAGAAGGTGACAACCGCTTTTTCGTACGTTGGCATAAGGTATCTCCGCTGATCTAGTTGATGATCACTTGGCCATGGGTGAGAGCCAAGGCATCACGTGTGTCAAAGCGCTTCGCAGTCGAAATTGTGCAAGTGTTTGGCCCGAAGTACTTGAGAACTCCCAATGCTGAAGACGTCGCAAGGCTATTGGAGATGAACAAAGCTCGCGGTTCCCAGGTATGCTTGGCTCAATAGATTGCATGCATTGGAGTTGGAAGAATTGTCCAAAGGCATGGCATGGCCAATTCCACAGACAAAAAAAGGGTTTCACTATAATCCTTGAAGCGGTAGCCAATCAAGAGACTTGGATTTGGCATGCTTTTTTGGAATGTGTGGATCTTTGAATGACATCAACGTTGTCAACCGATCACCAATGATGAGTAATATTGCAAATGATGAACTGCCACCGGTGCAGTTTGTAGCTAATGGTCGTACATACAACCATGGCTACTATCTTGCAAATGGCATCTACCCAAAGTGGAAAACATTTGCGAAGCCGTTGAAAAAACCGGAAGGTAAGAAATATCTTGATTTCCACAATGCTCAGGCGGCGGCTAGAAAAGATGTGGAGAGAGCTTTTGGGATTTTGCAAGCCCAATTTGCTATTGTGAGAGGATCAACTAGATTTTGGGATCAAAAGATGCTTTGATACATAATGCACGCTTGTGTGATCATGTACAACATGATCATCGAGAATGAGCGTGGCCAAGATGTAGACTACTCCCACTATGACCTCTTGGGACATCCCATGCGAGTGCGACGGAGGGCTGAAAGGGTGGCCCATTTTCTTGCCTCCTATCATGTCATTCGACGTCCGACAGCGCGTAATGAACTCAAGAAGGATCTCCAAAGAGCATCATGATTTGTGTGTTTGATGTTGTATTGTTGAATGTTGTATTTCATGAAAAATACTATTTGTTTGAGTTGTAATAAATTTAAGTGTTCATTTTAAACTTGGTTGAATGATGTTTGTGATTTATTAAATTATATATGCCATGTCTTTGTTTTGTGGATATGTTGTGGCAAAATGCAACAAATTTGATGCGCCGGCTGCTCGTGTGCGCTGCATTTTAGCGCAGCTGCTGGAGTCAGCGCTGCGCGCCGCGCCAAACCTGGTGATGGGCGCGCCGCAAACCAGATTTTAGCGCGCCGCACGTTGGGCGCCTGTTGGAGATGCTCTTACATCAGTAAGTTAACTTGGCTAGTAGTAGTTGGCCTTTTATTTCAGTATAAATTTTAATTAGGAACTTTTTGTAGTGAATTATGAATTGTTTATACATGAGAATTTGCAAAATACTAATAATATTTAAAGAAAACAAATTTTGCAATTTTCCACGTGAATTATGGCGGTATAGATACATAGCAAAAAACAAAGCTTTACACTAAAAAATATAGCGTTTGAAATTCGAATACACAAACTTCAAATCCTGGACCCGCCCCTGCTCCTCTGGCCCCACAAACTCCCAACCCATCCGCCACACAAGAGACGAGCAACCGCAGGCACGCTCACCCGCCATGCCTCCTTTGGCGACAGCTGCGGGGAATAATGGCCGTCGTTGTGCGCCCCTTCACCCACGCCCCACTCCGACGCGGCGACCTCATCCCCAACCACACCATCTGTCGCGTCATCCAGAACTGGCGCGTCGTCAACCGGTCCCGCGGTGTCAAGCAGATCTCCTGTCCAGGCTCCAAGCCCCCCTCGAGGTCGTCGAGTCCCCGCGCGCCGGCGTCGGCGGCACAACCGCCCGGTGCGCATCCGCGGTTGCCGGGATCAGGGCCCTCGCCGGGGACAACAAGCAGAATCGGCGCGGCGCTGCTTCACATCCACCAAAATGGGTCACGAGCTCGCCACGATGCCCGAGTCCACTTGTGAGCACAAATTTAGATGGGAAGGCCGACGAGACCGTGGAGTGGATGCGCTGGTCAAGATATGTTGATGCGGGTTTTGCAGAACAACGTGGGCATGGAAGTACAGGGCTGGTTGGTCGTGATAACGAGACGCCGTGCCCGTACTATGGAAGCATTGCCAAATTGCCTACTCGTGATGGCATCAAGTTGGCTGCTAACGGTGGATACCGTCGCATCAACGTAGAAAACGACGCCCAAGTGTTGGTTAATCTATGGAATTCTGCTAGCTATGAGAGCAGACATGGCGCGACCATTCGCCACGAAATCACATACTCCATCCGTTTCAAAATAGATGACCCAATTTTATATTAAACCTAGTATAAAGTTGAGTCATCTATTTTGAAACGGAGGGAATATTTGAGTAAGGGCTTTGATAGTTTTTGTTTTGGCACATGTCTGAAGTCGATGAGTCTGTCTATAGATTTGTAAAGCAAGCCTCCGAGGATATAAGGTGTCTTTGGTTGAAATATGTATTGCTCCATTCCTTCATAATTATATTCACATCTCCTGCGATCCTCATGTGTCATGAATAAAACCTTTGACTGAAAAATGGCCGCTCGAGATGATGCGGTCCCATCAACTGGGATTGACTGATACATGGGGTCGCAGACCATATGGCCCGCATGACCCTAGGTCACCTCACGTCGCGTCAGCCAATCTAAGAGCCTCTCCAACGGTGTACATCAAAACACCTGTAAATGTCCATAAGAAGGAGGTTTGTGGCCGTCCATAACTCTACCATGTAGCCGCCCAACATCCCAGACCCACACAAAACCCTCGTCGCGCATCCCACTCCAGAAATGTCTCTGGACATTCATGTCGGTCCGCCGTTCCAGAGCGGGCATAAATGGACGACAACGGTCTTGCCGACGTGACCGGACGGCTGACTGATGCTGCTTCACCGCTTCAATGCGAACGCGGAGAAAAGTGGCGCCGACCAATCCGGCTATTTAAGTAGGACGACTGTGCCGGCAAACCTGACATACCATCCTCTCGTTCATGCGCTCCTACATCTCCTCTCCGCCGCACTCCGCTACGCATTGATGGGAAAGTCCGACGACGGCTCTTGGTGGTTCTTAGTGCCCGCGGGGGTCCACGAGGTCGTCCGGATCATGGCGCCACCAATGCTCTCTGCCCCTCTGGGCCCATCGGCATCAACCACTCCGTCGGCGGCCACGGTGATGGAGGAGGTTGTGCTCTCCTCGAACAACGAGGAGTTGCAGCATTCGCCCCTCCTCGCCGAGGCCGCACACAGGGACAAATTTGTCCCGACCAGATGCTGCTCTTGATCGAGCAGTCTCGCCACGACCATGGTCTGGCGCCTCCCTCGCCGACGCGCAACGTCCACGTCAACCAGGATCCACCCTTGTCACCGGCACAGCGCTTCCACGACATCCAAATTGAACACGCTGCATGAAGGATGAGCCCTCGTTCCCGCAGCGTAGCACGGGCGGGCCGTTCTTGCAGCCGGCCCGCCGCGTAGATTTCGATGTGGCAGGAGCCGGTGCCGTCATCGCCACCTCGTTGGTCCGGGAGCCAGTGGGCCCGTGAAGATGGAGGAGGCGCCCGACCCGATCGCCAGCACGCGGGGGCGCCTCCTCCACTATCTTGGACGTGGTGGCGAGGGCGGCCACTCCTCGCGCAGCATGATGGGCCGACAAGGCGGCAGTCGAGCAAGCACGCCGGGACTGGGTCCTTGCGGACCCCAACCTTATGTTGGCTTGGGCCAAGGACACGTGTTGGACGACGCACCGACATTCGCCCAATGTCGGTGCTAGATCAATGACCAGCTCTTCAAAATAGTAATGGTAGAGTCCAAGCATGATGGCCATGTTCTCGCCAAAGGGCAGGGTCGAGCGTGCCGGAGCGGCTTTCATGGACGACCGTCGTCGCTATTGTGTCGAGCGCTTGTGCTAGGTGGCGGAGGCAGCCGATCGGCTGCGTCGCGAGCTCCAGGCGGCGGCGGATCAGGGATGCCGTGACCCCGTACGCGCCCTTCGGTCATTGGAAGGACGACGGCGATGACAATGACAGAGGTGACGCCAGCCAAGGCTGCCACGCGTATGAGGTTACCGTCCGATACCTCATAGTTTAGTTAAATTTCGCCTGATGAACTTCATTAAATCTCATCCTTTCGAGGGCAATATATTTCAAAATTTAACAAACATTGTCAGATTCGCATGAACTTCATTCAATGCCGATTTGAAATGAGGCAGACAGTTGTGCATGCAGTTGGATGACAGGCTTCTCTACCAATATCCGCGAACATGTCCGGACGCGCACACAAACGTCTAGGGTGTCCATATGTCCGATTGGCCGTATGACGTTATGCAATGGGTACGATGCTGGAGATGCCCTAGGCCTCGATGCCTCGCTCGTGCGCTGGTGCGCGATGACCTCGTTGCCTGCCGCCCCTGCGCACGCGGCTACGCCCAAGGTGCTGGAATCGTATCGGTGTCGACGTGGCCCCGTTGCCGCGCCGCACCGCACCGCCTGGCTTTGTCGTCGTCTGGCCCAGAACGCCGCCACGCCGCACCGCGCACCATCACGAACCCAAAAGTCACCAACCGAGAGCCCGACTTGTGAAGAGGCGACACGGCCCACCAGCCAGCCACGCCGCTTCCTCCCCGCTTCGCGATCCCCTCCCTTCCTCCCCCTCCCCCGCGGTTGCCATGGCGGCTACGCTCCTCCGCCGGGCGCTCCAGCTCCGCCGCGCCCTCCCCTCTCCAGCTTCCTCGCGCGCCCTCCTCCCCGCGGCCTCCAGCCGTCTCCTCTCCGTCACCGCCTCCACCCAGCAGAACACCGCCGGCACCGCCATCGACCTCTCCAACGACGAGAGCCGCCGCCGCCTCGTCAACAGGTGCGTTTCCCAAATCGCTCCTTCGAGTCTTCAGCCTCTGGGCCGCCAAGTACGTTTGCTGACTGGGAGGCCGCGTACGTCCTCGTATACCCGCGTGCGTGCTTGCAGTCTGATGTACAGGAGCAAGCAGAGGGGCTTCCTGGAGCTGGACCTGGTGCTCGGGACCTGGGTGGAGCAGCACGTCCGCTCCATGGACGAGGCCAACATCCGCTCCCTGCTTCAGATCCTCGACCTCGTGAGCTACCCCGCCCTGCCCTATCCCTCCCCTCTTTACTCATCTACCTCGTCATCTCATTGCTTTTCTGTCTTACGATGGTATCTGTGACATACTTAAGACTAAAAAATGCAGCTAGCAGGGATATCCTTGGTTTCTGAATAATCTCTATCCAGTGCAGTGCAATGCTAAGAACATACTGTTTCTTTGTCCTGGATTTATGACTTCAGCCTGTTTCTGTTACGCTTGACCCAGTTAAATTGGTCCCGAACCACCCCCCGCCGGTTTATCTGTAATGTGCTGGTTAAAATTTGTTAATGGGAATAATCAGTGTTATGTGGGGGCATGCTGCAAGTATCAGATTAGTGGCTTCGCAAGAATTGACTAGACAAACACTTATGTCACATCTCATGTTCAGGGTTTAGTGTCAGAGATCTTACCTATGTTCCAGCCAGTCTTCCTCGAAAGCACATGCGTGTTAACAATGTTGTTCCTCTATAGTGCTACCTATCTGATTTTGTTGTAAACCATTGCATAACCTAGACGTGTTAGATTTGCCCATCTCTTATGATAACAGTATGTAGAATCACCAGCTGAACGTGAACAGAGTGTTGCTAGTTGCTACACAAAATATCTAGTTTGGTGCGGTATCTGCCCTGTCTGTGTCTGCACGAATTAGTTTCTTGATGATCAACATAATCAGATAGTCCCTCTGTCCTAATTCACACATGGCGCCCACACATTTCAGTGTTCAACTTTGACCAATGAAACATCGATTATGTGCCACAAAAATACTACCGTTAAATTTGTACTAGAATTTTTTTCCAGTGGTATAATTTGTATGGCACATTACTCATATATTATTGGTCTAATTGATGGTCAAAGTTAAATCACAAAAAGTGAGACCAAGTTGGGGTGGAGGAAGTACCAATTTCACCCCCCATCAAGTTTTATTTTATAGACCAATTTTTTGCATGGTATTGTTCATACCCCCTTTAGATATTTGGTGATCACAGTTAGAGTTGACATTAGAATCTTGGCTACAATTCTACTCCCTCCGTTCCCAAATAATTGTCTTTCTAGCCATCTCAAATGGACTACAACATACGGATGTATGTAGACATGTTTTAGAGTGTAGATTCACTCATTTTCCTCCGTATGTAGTCACTTGTTGAAATCTCTAGAAAGACAATTATTTAGGAACGGAGGGAGTAGTTTGTAGCACCGTAAGATATTCTTCCAGATGGTACAGTAATTTTTCCTTCCCAGCTCATATATAATTTTCTTTCAGAACTCTCTAGTGTGTAGATTATGTTTGTTACCAGTTGATCTTTAGTGCTACTTCTATACATTATGACAGTCCTTTGCTGCCTGCTGCTTTAATAATTCATGAACCCAAGTAAACCTCTGCATAACCCGGCGGTGTTAGACTTGTCCATCACTTATGTTGAATCGTCAGCTCAAAGTGAACTGAGCATGCTACTCAAAATATCTAGTTTGGTATGGTAGAATCAAGGTATTTTTTCGAGGCCAAGTTTTTGTATTGTCTTGTTCATGTTCCCTTTAGTTATTTGGTGATCACCGCTAGTGTTGACATTAGAATCTTGGTGCAATTACAGTTTGTAGCACTGTAAGATATTCCCCTAGATGTGGGACAGTAAACCTTCCCAGCTCTTTTTTTGGGAACTCTCTATTGTGTAGATTAAGTTTCTTACCAGTTGGTCTTTGGTGCTACTTCTATACATTATGACAGCCCTTCGCTTGGAAAAAACATTGACAGTCAGTAGCATCAAAACCGGAAGAGATGTTTTTAGTATCTATACACTTGGAAAGTAACTGCCATGACCCAATGACATTCAACCTCCGGTTGCCAACTCTCATGGTCATTAAGGGATCACTTCGCTTCTTGTATATTGTTTGTGCAGATTGCAGTGTCTAATTCTACGACCGTTTGATTCTTCAGGAGAACCCAGACTTGTGGAAATGGCTTACTGGTCAAGAGCAACCGCCAGAGACTGTAAACTCTAATCCTGTATGTCATACCACAAATAACTATTCTTCTGCCCCTCTAATATTTTCATTGCTTCTATACTAAACGAATTGTGCCCAAATAGGTATTTGCTGCCATTAAGTCGAAGGTCACGGATAACCTGAGCAAGCACTCTTCCCCAGAGACCCGGTCAGCGCCTGGCCAGCCTTGGGTGAGAGGGTGGGATGACAAGGACAAGAGGGGTCTGGATGGACCCAAGTATGGAAACCAGTGATAAGGTGCTTGAAACCATTATCGCAGTCTTAAAACTCAGCTTGTTATCCTCGGTGTGTATGATGCTTGTGTAAATAAAGCAAGTCATGGTTAGTGATGCGCTATGATTTGTATTGTCATTTGATTTGTGCTAGTAATAAGGTTTCACTTGTTCCCGTTGAGGGAAACGTGTCTGACTCTAGTGGTAATGTGCAGCCAAATGTATCTCCTTGTTCCAGATCGGAGTTAACTATGTATGCACAAATCACTGGCGCATTTTCACTAAATTCAGTAACTGTGATGTATGTGTTCTTTAATATCACCGAAGGTACTTTTAGGCCCCTAAGTAGATTTTGGTATTGATGATGAGCAATTAAGAGATTAATGTGACCGTTAAGTTTGAAATCCGATTAGTCCCAAGAGCAAAGGTTGCAGAGTATCTATTGCTTTCTTGTATGCTCGTATATTACAAGGTGTCGAACCCTAGTTGTATATTTACAGAACTTAATTTATCTGCATCCCTAAATTTGCTAAAAAAAATACTCCTGGATTGTTTGCTTGTATGCTCATATATTAAAATTTTAGTCGCCTACACCCCCTCCATCCTCTTGACATCTTTGATCCTTCGATCATATATTATGCCAAAGTTAACTAATGTAGAATAGATACATCATACATCAAGCATTGCAATACAAATACTTCAGATCTTCATGTACAGATCGTTTATTCAACTCTTATACAGAAAAACAAAATGAAATCTCATAGCGATCACTCATATATTGCAAAAAAATAAAGATCAAATGAAAGAATAAGATGATGCAACTTTCAGATTATTTTTGGTACATGAGGAAATTACTTCAAGAGAAACACGGAATGTGCGAAATTCTTGGAGAAGATGTCACTGTCTCTGCCACTCCACAGAGACGCAGAGCCTACGGACCAGCCGGTGCTTGCTGGGCACGCATCACCATTTCCTCGGTCGTAGTTCCTATGATCTCATTTGCGCGCTTCAGCGGAACGCACATGATCCTCCCGATCGAGTCCTGGTAGAGAAGTTTATTGAAAGAATCAGGAACTTCGAACTTTGAAGTTTCCATAGAGTAGCTTTTGGCAATCTTACCCGGGACACAATTCCAAGCTTTTCTAGTTTCTTCACAGCATCAACGACGTCGAAATTGCACTCCACGCCAAACTCTTCCTTGATGAGCTGTTCGCAACGTGAATCGAGGTCCTGCAAAGATCAGCTAATTCATATGTCAAGAGCACAAATAGCATGTCATCTTTGTGCAAAATCTCCATATATGATACAATCAAGGAAAAACCGTATAGCATGGTCCTACAAGGGAATATTTTCCTTGATAAGAACACCTGTACTGTAAACATGTGCATTTTAATCAGATGTGAGACATTCAGTAGCTTGTGTGCGAGGTTGTTCTTCTCTCCCATATTGATGAAAACAAGAATGTACACAATGAAAAATAAGTGATGCTGACTAACTGAGTATTCAGGTAACTTAGTTTCTGCAAGTTTAAATCAGATGAAACCGAGATGCATCTATAGGAAAATTAGGCTGCATCAGGATAATATCCACTGAGCACATCAGAAGATTCTCAAGAACATTGGTGTCAAAGGAGGAAACTAGGGAAAACTGTATATGAATGAAATAAGTATGACATAGGAATTAGCATCATGTAGACACGCTTACCTGTATAGTTGATTTTCCTTGCTCCATCAGAATGTAATAAGAAACAATGACCTCTTTAACCTGTCGAGGAGTTTGTGATATGTCAGCACCGCATACAAGACATGTAACACACAACAAAGAGATGTGCTCGGGGATCGATTAATACTTCTTGCTGGATCACATCGTCACATAAGTGTAGAAGTGTTCCTTTCCCACTGTCAAGCTGCTTGTCATACATCGATTTTGTGATTAAATTTTGGTAAGTCACCATGTTTGCCTGAAATCTATTTGACAGAAGACAAATTTATCACATATCAGCCCAGAAATTCACCACATTGGTAAAATAAGAAGTAAGTTTAAATCTGTTACGTGAAGTAGATCTTCGCACAGTATCCAACCAAACCAGAAACTATGGCCGTCACAACCCATATATCAGCCTTTGGCATTTCTAGAGAACCTACTAGAGTGACCTGAAAAGAAAAGGCAATTGATATGGTCATCAAAGAGAAACTCAGTAGAATGTTTGGTATCTAAAGCACCAGAGACATACCAAACCAAGCACCGCGGAAATAAGGAACAAGACCCAATCCATTGGTGTTAGACTAGGGTTCTTCTTCTCTGGCTACAACATATATATAATGGGGCCAGATATGTCAGAGAGGAAATAACTAGAACCTACCAAAATAAATAGTATGTGAAGAACACACAAACACATATGAATGGCTTATATGGTAAATCATATTACCAGAACTAACTCCATGTCAGCCATTGGAATATTCTTGAAATGCTTTACAAATATTCCTCGGTCTTTCTTAGTTTCTTTGCTAGCCCTCCTGTGATATTACGGTCACAGCACAATAAGCAATTGCATCAATATGTCAACACTGAAGATAAGATATTGCTTCATTTTTAAGCATATAAGGGAAGGATGTTCAGAGGGAATTACCTATATACCACGATTATCCTTTCGAATGTAGGCTCCTGAATTGTCATCTTTCTTAGCAGATTCCTTATGCTGCCGTAAGAAGGAGAAACACTCAATTGATAGCGAGAGTTCAACTTTAGTCTAAATTTTTTACTGTCAAGGAGAGTCCTAATCTACTACCTCAGCTCCATTTTTTCAAGGCGTATGCGCTCAACAAAGAGGTCTGCTGGCCCTTCGTCATTGACTTCGTCAGTCTTCTTTGTGTCTTTCTTTGGCTTCAGATGCCGCTTCCTAGAGAACAATTTCTCAATCCTATTTGAAATAGAATTGTCATATTAAATTATAAGTCCAGCTTAGAAGGAAAAAACATGCTGATTCTGGATCAAGCTATCATACATTGTGACTCTTAGCAAGAATCTCCAGGCTCGAGATATGATCACATCAACTTTCTCCATAAAGAAATAATCGGTAGTTTGGTCGATTCCAATGCCTCGCCGGAAGACAATATACTACAATGTATGGTTGATGAGATCAGCACTCCTATACAAGAATGGTTATAAAGAACCGGGGAAATGCTTTTTAACATCAAAACAAACTTTTACATGTCGGTGAGGTATGGATATTAAACAGAAGCTAACGAAACCACCAGAATGAAGGGAAGCAAGGGAGGAAGAGGTTTCGGGCGGAGAGATGGCTCTGGCGACTGGCGACGCGGGCGCTGCGGCAGCCCGGCCGCCGCCCCCCCTACCCCCCGTCCCTGCCCTCGAGCCCCGCCCCCCCCGCCGGCGTCCGCCTCCCCTGCCCCCTCGCCGGCCCCTCCCTCTGGCTCTCCGCGGCTACTGTGGGCCGACATCGCCGAGGCCGACGACGTTGCCGCTGGCCGCCCCGTCGTGTGCCGGGATCGGGTTCCCCCCAAGGCCCCGCCGCGGCCGCCACCTGACCTCGCCGGCGGCCTTACTCCCAGGGGTGGGAGTTCGGTCGCCCGTGGGTCGGGACGGCGCCGTCGTCTTCCTCCTGCCACCTCCCCTGCACGGGGGATGCAAGGCGCAGCCTTTGGGTCG
The DNA here is from genome assembly GCF_002162155.2 of Triticum dicoccoides. Taxonomy (NCBI): domain Eukaryota; kingdom Viridiplantae; phylum Streptophyta; class Magnoliopsida; order Poales; family Poaceae; genus Triticum; species Triticum dicoccoides. The sequence goes on from NC_041389.1 coordinate 639,617,432, forward strand.
GGGTTGCCCCCCCGGCGGCGTCGCGCTGGCAGCTGGGGTGTTGCCCGGCCGCGCTGACCGGGGCCCGGCTCTAGCCTCCTGGAAACCCCCGATCATGGCCGTGCCCTCCTCTGCTCCGCCCTCCTCTGCCTCGGCCGGTCCGACTCCGACGTCCCCGCCCGAGCTCGCGCCGGTCCTCCCTCGTCGGACCCCCTTCCGGCCCTTCTTCCCCTCCCGTAGGTCTGCCGGGCCCCAACCTCATGGCCGCCCCTCCGCCCCGCCTTCCCCTCGCCGCCCCCGTTCGCCCCCGCCGGCGGCCACCGCGGCGGTGCTCGGGGAAACCCTAGCGCCCCGCTTGGTCACTCTGGGACGGTCGTACCGGGCCGCTGTGATCCTGGGCCGGCCCACGGGCCTGGTTGCAGCCCCCACCTCAGGATGGTGGGTGCGGGTTCGGCCCATGGGAAACCGGCCTCGGCGGCTGGGGTGGGCCGGCTAGGCCGGCTGGATCTGTCCCGCCTGGCCCAAGCTCGCCCCCTGGCGACCGAGGGCCCATTCAGGCGTTCCATTTGGCCGCCCGTAGGGTTCCCACGCCCCCCACTCCTCCCCCCCTCCCGCGCCGCCA
>NC_041389.1:639618876-639633902 GCF_002162155.2 Triticum dicoccoides
GGCTGCCGCATCCACCGCCGCCGCAGCTCCCCTTCCGGGCTCCAATGGCCCTCCCGACGCCCCCCTCCCCCGTGCTTCAACTGTGGCCTGACCGGCCACTTTCAGGTGGCTTGCCCCAATCCCCCGACGTGCTACCTGTGCAAGGATTCCAGGCATCCAGCGATTCTCTGTCCGGATCGCCCGGTGACGGAGGAGATCATGATGTATGGCCACGGCATCGAGGACATGGCCTTCTTCCACATCGAGGTGCCAGAGATCCCCCCTCCCTCCCCTTCGCTGATGGCGATTGTGACGGTCGTGGGCGAGGCCGTCGCCACCCCGGAGCTGCTTGAGGCTGAGCTCAACCACTTGTGCAGATGCACGTGGGACTGGCAGGTGACCCCCACCGCCTCCAGCGCCTTCTCGGTGATCTTCCCCGACGCCATGAGTATGGGATTCTGTACCCGCAGCAACAACATCACCTTGGCCCTCAACGACATTGTGGTGAACATTTCTGAGCCGCGTTGGGATCCCAAGGCCGTCGCTGTCCTGGACACTGCGTGGCTCCTCATCTCCGGCCTGCCAGATGTGGCCCGGTCCGAGCGAGTCATCCGCAGCATGTCAAAGATTCTTGGCAAGGTGGTGGTGGTCGACGAGCTCTCCTTACGCAAGGAGGAGGAGGTCCGGGTCAAGGTGAAATGCCTGGACTCCTCCAAGCTCCACGTCACGATCCGTGTCTTCTTCAACGACGACGGCTTCGACCTCAAGATCTGCCCCGAGCACCCGAACCACGTCGGCCGCCCCCGCTTCTCGGATGATAGCCGCCTGGGGGGTGGCCCAGCTGATGCCGACGACTCCCACCGCCGACGCTCACGCCACTCCCGCCTCGACGACCCAGGAGAGGATGAGGACGGCTCGGAGCACTCCCGCTCCCCCTACCGCGAGCTATCCAACCCACCAGCGGGTCGTGGTGGCTCCGGGGCGGGGCGCACTCGAGTGTCGGCTGCGGACCTCGCGGTGGCCCTCCGCTTGGCCACCCCAACGGCCAGGCCCTCTCTGTCTCCGTCGGAGTCGGCCAGTGACATCTCCAGTGTGGGGCTTCTCATCGCCCCTCCATCGCCTCGCTCCCCCTACACCATCGCCGCTCGTCGCTACTCGCCGCCGGGGCCGGACCCTCCGTCCCCCGCCGGCCCGACCTCCCTGACCTCCCCGGCCCCCACTGCTGGAGGCGGATGCGAGGTCCCCGTTGCACCTACCTCGCCCCCTCCTCCCGCGGGGGTCGCGGCCGGAGCCAACCGGGAGCTCGCCGACCCGCCCGCCCCGCCGGTGGCCTCCGTCGGCCTCCTCCCCTCGCCGACCTCCCCGTTCGCCTCGGTGGCTGTGGACGTCTCCTCGCCGGCCTCCGCGCACCCCCCTCCAACGGTGGCGTACGCCAGGCGGACTCGCTCCATCTCGACGCCGGTGACGTCCTCCCGCCGCAGCGCCCGCCTCGAGGCGGCACAGCCGGCCGACTCTCCGGCGCCGTCCATCGCCGATCGCGCGGAGCTCCGCGCGGCGGTCCGGAACCTCGAGTCAGGTGCGGACTCCGACCTTCTCAGTTCCTCCGGTTGTTCATTCTCCGCTCTTGAGGCCGCTCCTCTTGGCCACCTCGCTAAGGTGGCCAATGACTCGGCCATAGTTTTCAGGGGGGAAGTTGGTCCCCCCTTAGAACAGATCGCGGCCATTAGGTCCCGGGAGATCCTAGACGGCAAGCTTGCCGAGACCCGAGCCCGCCTGCTTCGGCCCCCCGAAGGGACGCCCATCCCCCTCGCGGGCCTGGCCCCTCCGGTGGCCGACGGATTGGTCCGTGGATGCACCCGTTCGCGCACTGCAGCCCTCCGCGCCCAAAGCGCTTCCCGTGTTCTGGGGTCAAGCAGCCCCCCGATGGGGGCTTAGACGCGGGCCCTGTTCTGGAACATCCGCGGCTTCGGCCATGATGGCCGTCGCCGCCAACTCATAGAGTACATTCGTGACGAACGCATTGACATCATCGCCATCCAGGAAACCTTGCGCACTGAGAGTTCGCCCTTTAGGAGCTTGAGTGCCTTAGCTCCCACCTCTTCGCTTGGCACTGGCTCCCTTCTAGCGGGACCTCAGGCCACTCTGGCGGCATCCTCTTAGGGGTAAAGGATACCACCTTTGAGGTGGGTGGCATGGACCGGGGCGAATTCTTCGTTAGTATGGAGATCTACGAGCGCGCCCTAAATTTCAAATGGGAGGTCATTATTGTCTATGGTCCGGCTGACCACCGCCGCTCCCCGGCCTTCCTAACAGAGTTGCGGCTGAAGATCTCCAACTCCCTCCTCCCAGTCCTAGTGGGCGGAGACTTTAATCTCATCCGATCCCCGGATGAGAAGAATAATGACCGGATCAACCTTCCTCGGATGCAACTATTCAACGATTGGATCGCGGAGCTGGGGCTCCGCGAACTTGATCGGACGGGTGCCAGGTTCACCTGGACGAACCGACAGATTGTCCCGACACAATCCGTGCTGGACCGTGTCCTAGTTTCCCCGGAATGGGAATTACGCTGCCCCCTGGCTTCGCTCCGGGCTGTCACCCGGATCGGGTCCGACCATGTCCCCTTCCTCCTCTCCACCGCGGACGAGCGGCCCCCCCACCGCGCCGCGATTCCGGTTCGAACCCTTCTGGCTCAATCAGACCGGCTTCCGGGAGGCTGTTGTCGCCCGCTGGATTTTTGCCCGCTCTGCTCCCCATCGATCCATGTCCGCCATCGACTCGTGGCATTTCTGCGCCAAGCTTGCCCGCCAATTCATGAAGGGCTGGGGGGCAAACCTTGGTCGGGATCTTAGAGAGCGCAAAAAGGCCCTCTTGTTGGCTATCCAAGCCCTGGACGCCCGCTCCGACTCGACCGGGATCTCCCCGGATGAGTGGATGTTGCGTTACGACCTGGAGGACCAGCTATCCACCATTTACACCGACGAGGAAGCCTACTGGCGTCTTCGGGGCACCCAGAGGTGGGTCCTTCGGGGAGATGCCAACACCGCCTACTTTCAGGCGGTGGCGAACGGCCGGCCCCGTTCGATGAGGCCGAGGTCCTCGCTGCCATTAAGGGGATGAACCCCTCCTCGGCCCCGGGTCCTGATGGTTTGCCCATGACGTTCTTTAAAACGTTCTGGGATACCGTCAAGCCGGAGGTCATGGCTCTGTTCGAAGAATTCTATACGGGCTCAATGGACCTTGGACGTCTCAATTATGGGATCGTGACCCTCATCCCCAAGGTCCCGGGCGCCTCAGATATTCGCCAGTTCCGTCCAATCACAGTGATTAACGTGATCTTTCAGATCTTGGCCAAAGGGTACGCCAATAGGGTGACCCTTCTAGCTGACACGATCACCCATCCGAATCAATCCGCCTTCATACAAGGCCGATTCATTCTCGATGGCGTGTTAGTTTTCCACGAGGTCCTACACGAGGTCCGAGTAAAACGCCATCGCGCGGTCTTTCTGAAGCTAGACTTTCATAAGGCCTATGACACGGTCCACTGGCCATTCCTGCGTGATGTTCTGCTTCGCAAGGGCTTCGACGATCGTTGGGTGACCCGCGTCATGCAGCTTGTCTCCTGTGGCCGGACCGCGGTAAACATCAACGGGGACATTGGACCCTACTTTCCCACCCTCTGTGGGGTACGTCAGGGTGACTCCTTCTCACCGTTCTTGTTCAACATGGTGGTCGATGCCCTGGCATCCATCTTGGATAGGGCTAAGGCTGCTGGCCATATTCACGGCTTAGTTCCCCACCTAGTAGGAGGGGGAGGGGTCTCCCTCCTACAATATGCGGATGATACCATTATAATGGTTGAGGGATCCGCACTAGATATTACTAACCTGAAGTTCCTCCTCCTGTGCTTCCAACAAATGTCGGGCCTAACCATTAACTTCGATAAGAGTGAAGTGATGGTCCTTGGGTTCCCCTTGGAGGAAGCACAGGCCATCGCTAACCGACTAAACTGTCGGCTGGGTTCTTTCCCCACGACCTATCTGGGGATCCCCATTAGCGATTCGCGCCTCACTGTGGCTGATCCTCGCCCCATGGTGACCCGTATGCAACACCGCGTTGAGCCTTGGAAAGTGCGCTGGCTATCTAAGGCGGCCCGCGTGATCCTTATCAACTCTTCGCTTGCTAGCCTCCTTTGGTTTCTAATGAGCTTCTATAGCCTTCATGAAACCCTGCACCAGGAGATTGCCAAATACCAATCCAGATTCTACTGGGCCGGCGAAGGGGATAAGCAGAAGTATCACATGGTCAGCTGGCCAGATATATGCAAACCCAAGGACCAGGGCGGTCTTGGGATTTTGTCCTCCCGGCGCATGAACATTGCCCTCCTGACACGTTGGCTCTGGCGCATTGCCAATGGAGATGGGGGTCTCTGGCTCACGATAATCCAGAACAAGTACCTGCGTGGACAACCTCTCGCATTTTGTCAGCGCTCTGGCGGCTCCCAGTTTTGGCAAGCCGTCGTCCAGCTGCTGCCTGTTTTGCGCATTGGCACTTCCATCTCGGTGGGTACTGGGTCCTCGACCCTGTTCTGGCTTGATAGATGGCTGGGAGACACCCCCCTAGCTGCCCGATTTCCAGTCCTCTTCGACATTGTTGTTAACCCTCGGGTCTCTGTCGAGACGGCCCTTATTGACTTAGGGCGCCTCGCTTTCCGCCGCCCCTTCGGCCCCCTTGAGATTGCGGCTTGGGATACCCTACTTCAGGACATCGCCCTCCTACCGATGGACGTTACTGACTCTCCGGACGCCATCTCCTGGCGACTGGAAACCTTCGGCCGCTTCTCCACAAGATCCCTATACGCGGCTATCGCTCCATCGACGGCCCCCGAGCCCTTCAGTTTGATTTGGGACATCCGCCTGCCCCTGAAGATCAGGATCTTCCTGTGGCAATGGATCCGCGGCCGCCTCCCGTCCGGCGTGGAGGTCCTTAAACGCCACGGACCTGGGGATGGGATGTGCCCCATGTGCGGCACGGTAGAGGATACCAACCACATCTTCTTCTCGTGCTACACGGCACAGTTCCTTTGGTCCTGTTTCCGCGAAACGGTTGGGGGCCAGTGGCGCAACACCAACGTCCCTGACCTGCTCGCGGAAATTCAGGCATCTCCCCCTCGCTACAGGCATATTAGATGGCTTTGCGTGGGGATCCTTGCCTGGACGCTATGGACTGTCCGCAATAAGCTAGTCATCCAGAAGGTGCCTCTTCGGCGTGCTACTGACTCCATCTTTAAATTGTGTGGTTACTTGCAGCTCTGGCGGCCGCTTAGCCGCCCACAGGACCGGGACGCCATCAGCACCCTCCTCGACGATCTTCGTTCGATGGCCTTCCGCCTGGCGCCCCCGCTCCCCCCGCCACCTCCGGAGCCAGACTAGACTCCATGTCTCTCCCGGCGTGTGTGCCTTTTTGTTTCTCTTTTAGGGCTTGTTGAGCTGTGCCCTCAGCATTAACCCTATCGTACTTATCTGTCTGGAACTTTCGTGTGTGTGCGTGTGTGTTCTTGAACCTTGTTGGATGTTGGCTTGGGCATTTGCTTTATATATAAAGCGGGGCGAAAGCCTTTTTCGGCAAACCACCAGAATAAAATGGTTGGTTTTTTCTTGAAAGTAAATATACAGCACGTGCCCAGTAAAGTTACCTTATCAGCAAATGCTGGTAGGTTATCATGTGGGTGCTCTTTAAAGTACCTGCTCAACAACGTTTTGTCGACCTGTAATTGTTCATGAATCAGTCAATATCGATAGGCGCAATCGTTCTGATCCTGATTTGGGACTATGATAAAAGTAGCTTCTGACCTTCGATTCGTCAACCTTGATCGGTAGGTTCAGAAGATACTGACCAGAATGAGCTACTTCATTCTCTTCATCAGACAACAACTTGAAGTTGCTCTTGTCCATTATCTACTTAAGACCAAAAAAATACATGGAACAGTGGGAGTTTTGGTTATTGGCTAGATAAAATGTGGCAAATCACATTTATTTAGGATCGGAAGGTACGGGTTGTGATCCAACCTGAAAAAGGTACGTTAAGAAATTGAGTTCAAGAGTTTCAGTTTCATCACGTGTCAGGCTCTGCTGCTCCAAACTCTTCTCACCAGAAACAGGATCGAATAGGGCGTATAGTTGCTGAACCACAGAACAAAATATTCAGCTGCAAGAGACTTTACCAACTCGGAGACAGTTATGGAATGATAAAAGAAGGTAATAGTTGAACATGCCTACCATTAGATCCTCAAATTGCAGGAGATACCAAGCACGTATAGTGTACTCCACCCTCCTACATAGCTTCATAAACTCGGCACGGTCTTTATCTTGCTCTGAAGAGGAAAATAAATCAGGCACATGCGCGAGTTACTGGAATGTAGAACTGTTTTAAGAATCCTTCTTTCAGTTTTAGGGTAATGTTTATGGCCTCTACGTCCGGCCGGTAACTGAAATGCAATTCGACTCATGAACGTACGAGACAGAGATCTGCGCGAATGATTTTGTAAGTGGCACTCAGTAGGTCATATTAGATTGCAAAAGAGATTACAGAACCACAATACATCCTGGTTCAGTCAAAAGCTTATATGACCAACTGACATATAAAACCTGAAAACAGTCAAAACTCCTGAGAACAGTAAAAAGAAAAAGAGAGGCCAACCTTTCTATGGTAATGGAATGTAGAACTGTTTTAAGAATCCAATCTTTCAATTTTAGGGTAATGTTTATGGCCTCTACGCCCGGTAACTGAAATGCAATTCAATTCAAGAACGTTCGAGATAGAGATCTGCGCGAATGATTTTGTAAGTGGCACTCAGTAGGTCATATTAGATTGCAAAAGAGATTACAGAACCACAATACATCCTGGTTCAGTCAAAAGCTTATATGACCAACTGACATATAAAACCTGAAAACAGTCAAAACTCCTGAGAACAGTAAAAAGAAAAAGAGAGGCCAACCTTTTGGGTTTTATCGAAGAAAAAGTAGGAAGCACATAAAACAGTCCCACTTCTAAACTATCAGGAATTATACATTGGATGTCTAAATTTTTCCATGTACTAGCAAACACTTATTGACTAATTAACTGAAATGTTGCAGTGCACACACAGATACCCCATATTAGCTGATGCAGAAAATAATGGAAAGATCTGATATCTGATCCATTATTGGTAAGTACTTCCTGTCTAATAATAATAAACTAATGAATGAGTGAGATTGAATTGGTGAACCAGCCACCATGCACTCTCAACCCTAACTGTCAGGGATTGCCCAGCCGTGCATCCCAATTAATTAGAACTGCACAAGACATTCATTCAGAGAAACACCTGACTGGTCTCCCAGTTTTCAAGAAATGCGACGCCTCTAGGCCCAACGGACGATCAAACGAAATGAAACCGAAATGAAAAAAGCGGAGACGGATGGATCAACGGGGCGGGGGAGGCGATACCGATGAGGTAGGAGAGCTTCATGACGAGTTTGGGCTTGAGGACGGGGATGACGGACTCCCTCTCGAGCCGTATCACCTCCTTCACCACCCCGTCCTTCTTCTCCTTGGCCATCGCCTCCGCCGCCGCCGCCGCCGTCCCGGGCACGTCCGGCTGCCTCCCCAGCGCCTCCACCTTTGGCGCGGTCGACATGAGCGACGCTATATAGCAGCAGCGCCGACCGGGATTGTTCGAAGCTTGGGATCGAGGCAAGGAATGGCGTCGGGGCGCGGCAAGAAGGAACAAAGCGATCAGCGACGTCGAGGGCGTTCGAGAAAGGGAGGGCCTTCTCCGACCGTGGCACGAGCACGAACGGTCTGTTGGGAGGGCCACCCCGAGAACCTCGCAATTTGTGCTCTCATCCTTCAATAGAACGCAAATTGAATTCATGACCCTCGACAACGTTATACTTTCGTTTTCAGGAGTGCCGTTCCAAACTATTTTTAGACTATTTTCCACCTCATCGTCTCCTTCATTCATATATCATCATGCCCACCTCACATGAATTCCCCACACTCATGTGACCACTTTCATAGCCGGTGACCTGCCCGGAGATGAATTCACGACATTAGGGTCTGTCAAACTACTCACAACATAAACAACCTTTATACACAAACACACCACTGACCACACGTAAGTTATTACATATACAAACGCTTATTATTCTGCGAATTAACAAATTCAATACGAACAACAATCACCGGCTACTAGTCTTAGTAGCTTAAATACACGTGCGTTGCAATGGGGCAACTTTATTCTAGTGGTTCAATGTGGGAAGATTTTGATTGGATTGAGATTGAGATATGTTGTGAGAGGGTCAGAGACGTCGAGGGCATTAGAGAAAGAGAGAGCCTTTTCCGACTCGCGGCACAAACATGAATGGTCTATTGGGGCCATCTGGAGAACTTCACAATTTGCGCTCTCATCCTTGGAAAGAATGCAAATCGAATTCATGATCATCTCCTCAAGAACGGTACTATTTTTATTAACTTATTAAGAAACAAAAAGTATAAATTAGCTAAGCACACTTACTCACTAACATAGCACCTAATGAAGAGTAGATCCATCGAGCTTAGGAGCAAGGAGTCACCATGTCCGCCTCGCTGTTAACCGCAATGTTGTCTCCTACTACAAGAATAATATGTTTGAATGGATGCACATGACGTCAAACCTTGGGTTCGATCCCTGGTATGTTGGAGGTACAACTGCTCTCGTAGTCACCCAGTCAATTAAGCAATAATTCTATATTACTCAGGAGATCAAATAGGAAATATTTGTGAGCCCTAGCCTTTGTCTTTTGATATTGGATCTACAATTATAGTCTCCCCATACCAAGTAAACTAGATTTATCTAGAAGCTACAAGTTGTTGACCATACCGAGTCAATTTCATACGTCTTGATGCTACAAAGGTTGTACATATGCCAAGTACATTTAGGCTTACAATTTTTTTACCATTCCAGGTAGATATGGCATATCATGAAGCTACAAAAGGTTGGTCACACCAAGTAGATGGTACATTGATATTTGAAGACATGAGAGGTTGGTCTATTGAATTTGAAGCCACATGAGTTTTGTCACACACCAAGTAGTTGGCACATTAATATTTGTTGGCCACACCAGAGTAGAGATTGCTGGTCAACGAGACGAGATGACACCGTCCCTCTTTCGTTCAAAGAAACCATATCATTACCTTTTTCTTTGGTATCCGGTTGTTGGATAGTCATGATTGTTCAAAGCGAACCTTTTTGAGCCCCGGCAAGCAGCAACCATATAGCCCACCACCACAATTCGCATGCTATGAAGCAGTCACTTTCGGATGGAAGGAGGGCGGAGCCAAGAAAAACAGTGGTGGTGCTATGTGTATGGGGGGGGGGGGTGCATTGCCCTTGCCCTGGAAAGAAGTGTGAAGTTAACTTTTTTGAAGGTCTTGAATGGGATCTTAATATTGGTTATATGAACTGTGATTAGATGGTGCAAAATGGGTGGTTATATTGATTGGGAACACCCTAAGATCTCTTTCAAGAATGGTTTTGGTTCTGAACTTGCAGCATCAAGATTGTGTTCGAGTTGAACGCTCTCGGTGGTTGTGGCCCTCTGGCGGACGAGTTTATGGGAGGGGACTGAGAATGACCAATGCAACATGGCTCATCCGTTACACCGCCAAAAAGGGCTACGAAATCTATGGGTGGGAGCTCAGTATGTTCTCCTAGTGTCTAGTCCATTTCTCTTGGTACTCTAACCCAAGATGGAATTTTAGTTAGAGATGACAAACTTTCTTGAAAATGCGTAGGAAATAAGGTCGGTGGCAAATGCACCGGAGCCTCAATCGTCGTTGACTGGTACCGTGACCATGCTGTGGAAAACATATATACCAGGCGACAGCTCATCGAAGCCGCTGGTGCTCGCTCAAGGAGGCTAATTCAAAGAAGGCTGGTTCGATGGGTTCATCGTCAAAAACAGTCCAGATATGGTCAGTGTGGTCACCCACCACATACTATCCGGGAGGGAGGGGGGCATTGCCCCCGTCCCTCGAAAGAAGTGTGAAGTTGATTTTTTTAGTCTTTGATGGGATCTTAATGTTCGTTATATGAACTGTCCATTGGATGGTGAAAAATGGATGATTTATATTAATTGGGGGCATCCTGAGATTTCTCTTCATGCATGGTTTTGGTTTTGAACTTGTAGTGCCAAGATTGTGTTCGAGCTAAATGCCCTCTGTGGTTGTGGCCCTTTGGCGGATGGGTCTATGGGAGGGGCCTGGGAATGACCAATGCAACATGAATCATCCGTTACACTGCCAAAAAAGCTATGAATCTATGGGTGGGAGCTACGCATGTTCCTCTAGTGTCTGCTTCATTTCCCTGAGTACCCTGAACTGAGATGTAATTTCCAGTAGATGATAGATTTTCTTGAAAACATGCAGGAAATGAGGCCGGTGACAAAGACATCTTAGCCTCGATCGCATCCGAGTACTACGCCAAAGATGAGTATGCCAAAAAAAAGATGAGTATGCCAAAGGCGTGAGCGTGGCACTACAAGTTCAAAACCAAAACCATGCATGAAGAGAAATCTCAGGATGCTCCCAATTAATATAAATCATCCATTTTTCACCATCCAATGGACAGTTCATATAACGAACATTAAAATCCCATCAAAGACTAAAATAATTAACTTCACACTTCTTTCAAGGGCTGGGGGCAATGCCCCCCCCCCCTCCCCCCCTCCCCCCCGGATAGTATGTGGTGGGTGACCACACTGCCCTCTGTGGTTGTGGCCCTTTGGCGGATGGGTCTATGGGAGGGGCCTGGGAATGACCAATGCAACATGAATCATCCGTTACACTGCCAAAAAAGCTATGAGTCTATGGGTGGGAGCTATGTATGTTCTTCTAGTGTCTTGCTTCATTTCTCTTAGTACCCTGAACCGAGATGTAATTTCCAGTAGATGACAGATTTTCTTGAAAACATGCAGGAAATGAGGTCGGTGACAAAGACATCTTAGCCTCGATCTCATCCGAGTAGTATGCCAAAGATGAGTATGCCAAAAAAAGATGAGTATGCCAAAGGCGTGACCGTACTGACATGGTCTGTGGAAGCGATATATACTAGGACAACCCGTTGATGCCGGTGGTGCTCGCTCTGGGAGGCTTCTTCGAAGAAGGTTGGTTCAGCGAGTTCATCACCAAAACAAGTCAGTGAGGTCACCCACCACATATTACCTTCTCTATCCGTTATAGCAAATCGTTTTTCTGTTTTTCGGATGAAAATTTCCTATAAAACGTAGTACAATGAATTTCTTTAAAAATATCATATAAGATTAAATCCTACAAACCAAACAACCAACGTAGGAAAAATTGCTATTATTCTTATGCTCTTAAATGAGACAAGTTTTTCTGAACACATGCGCACTGCACCCCTTATCTGAGATATGTCCAATACTGCTTTGAGATGTGTGCTACTCAAATATTAACTTACTTACATGGAAGTTTCTCTTAAATGAAAAAAACATATCGACTCTAGACTTTGTAGATCAACAAAACAATGGAACCGCAATGTGTGAAAAGAGTTTTTGTTTGTTTGTTCCGGAATATATATACAAAATGATTTTTTTTGTTAAGAAATATGTTTTATAGTATTTATGTGTAAATAAAAATTCAAAAGTTTTTCTGTGCTTAATAGTTCTAATGTTTTGTTGACATGCAAACTTTAAAGTTTATATGTTGTTTCATTTGAGATAAAAGGAAGAGGCGTTCACACAAGTGGGCACGTCCTAAACGCCGGGGCATCTGCACCCACTTTTAAAAAATACATTTCAAGCATGTTTTCAAATGTCAAAAAATTATGCATACATGTTCGCAAATGTGTGTGTGTGGCACAAAGTTTTGTGAAAGAAAAATATCTTTTTTCGTTTGCCTCCGCAAAAAATACAAATATCCGTGCTTTTAAATAGCGTTTCACGACACAATTTTTTGTCTTTTTGGCACAGGCCACAAAAAATGTTATTTTTCCGCGAAACTTTCTGCACGCGCATAGAACATAAAGACGTACCCATGCAACCTTTTTTTAGATTTCTTTTAGCATTTAGAAATGTGTTTTTCAAAGTGGGTTCATATGTACCCGAGTTCATCCATGCAATTCCCATGTTCACACAGATCAAAAAGCAACAAATAGATGGTTGGACATGTTGGAATTATTTGCCCCCAGATGTCCATGTGGCCCATTCATGCATGACAGAGGGGTGTGAAAAGTTTGTCCCACTCTATTAGTGGAAGATGTGTAAGACCAACTTACACTAGTAGAAAACAGGGCATTTGTCCCGGTTCGTAAAGGACTTTAGTCCCGGTTCATGAACCGGGACTAAAGGATACTAATGCCTTCCCCCTTTAGTCCCGGTTCTAACACGAACCGGGACAGATGGTCCTCCACGTGGCCGGTGCGCTGAGCCCAGGCAGGGGGGCCTTTGGTCCTGGTTGGTGGCACCAACCGGGATCAAAAGGCGATGTTTTTCTTTTTTTAAAGAAAAAGTGGCTGCTTTAGGGGTTTTGGGGGTTATTTTTAGGTTGTTATTAGCTAGCTAATAGAGAGAAGTGTCCTCTCTTATATCTTCGTCCTTGGTTTACCAACGCTGCTGCTATATTCATTTCACCCGCTGATATAATAACTTATGCATGCTCGCATCATACATCATCATATATAATAACAAGTCCTACTAATCATGCATCATCATACAACTTCTACTCGTTATTAATAATAAGTCATACGATCATCATCCTCATAGTCATCGAACCCAACCCTACATAATTGTTCTTATCACATGATCATCAGTATCAGGTAGGACCTAAACACCCTTAAGGTAAAATAGCATAAAATAATATAGACCTTGACTCTCCATTATGAAGAATGGAGATCATCCTGTCTCCAATTCTTGCGCTTCGCTGCCTTTTGCTTTCAAGAAGCTCCTTACGATTGTTCATACATTTTTTCCATTCTTTGATTGTCATGTCTCCACTTCTTTTAGAAACCCGGTATGGACAGTTCAGATTCGTAGGAAGACCTGGTTGTATGTTCAAAACATGAAGGTTACCGTGCGTATACATCAGATGAGGCACACAATCATTCGGGATTATCTGTTGAAAAACATAGTAATAACTTCGTAGTTAGCAATGATGTACTAGTTTTAGAAGTGTGCAAAAAGATGCACGGATGTCGTAATAGTAAAAAATCTTACCAGGGCATCTCCATGGTAGTTACCGTAGTTCAACACGTGCACTAGTGGCACGTATTGACCATAATGTTGAGGAGTTTGATTGTAGACATTGTAATTCTCAAGATCAGTACAAAATGCGATCAGATGATTTTTCTCCCTATAAGTTAATTCGGAGCCATCGATGTAGTGGGTTTTGTCTATCATCTTCCGCACATTCTTTGAAGAATGAAAATAAGCTGTCAATGGAAATAAGATGTCAACTATTTTGAAATAAACAATATAAATTACTTAATAATTAACTATGTTAAGCTCACATGGGGGACGAATTGGAGGTGTATCCACAAGGACCCAAATCGAAGGTCTGTCTTGCTCGATTGTAGGATCACCAAGATCCATAGTGACAAGCATACCCTCATCAAAACCATACATCTTGCAAAGTGCTTCTCAATTTTTGCAACCAAAATGGGTTACACTCTCAGCATTGTACAACTTTACTTGAAAATCCACACCATGATGGGTCCTTAGAAGAATTTTTTTGGTTTCCATACTTTCATGGTCTTCAAAACCCATCCTCTCCAAGACATAGCGTCTTGCATAGCATGGGATAAGCTAGTCGAATTGGAAAAGATGAAAAATACACGTTAAAATAGTTGAAGTCATGCTTAATTACGAAAAAAAACTATTGTCGTTGTTGCGTACCGTATGAACATCGAAGGTCTTCTCAAGCTTAATGCTGAAGCGCCGATCTTCGTCCAGCTCAATGAACCTGTCGCACATACCTCGGTCGTCGTGGCACCAGTCACACTCCCCCGGGCGGTTTTCGTCGTCCGAGTACGACATTTCCGGCCTATGTTCATAATTCAAATATTAAACTAGATCATTACTATTAATCACAGGTTGACTATCGGTGATGGTACGTAGCTCCTCCTTTCATTCCCGAGTGCATTATTACACCAAATTGTCTAGCACATGGGAATGAAGGAGAACTTTTCCAATATGAGCATTCAATAAGTAAAACCAAATCATAAAATAAGCAAAACCAAATCATAAAATAAAGTAGTATTCAAATCAGTATGCATTCAATTATAAGCAAAAGTACATCATCTCTTGGTGTCCGTACATCGTCGAATATTATCACTAATATAGCATCACTAATACAACTAGAATCGTAGCGTCCGACGGGTATCGTCGCGGGCGATGGACACCCAAAGATAAGGAACCATCACAGGATCATAGCACCTGGACCAGAGAAGGATGTCGTTGATGAAATCAGGCCATCATTTGCCGCCCTCGAACCACACCCATCTCCACCACCACTCGAGCCATCCCCGGACGACACCCTCAGGAAGGAACACGCCACCAAAATGCCGTTGTCGCCAAAAAAAGGGGACCTGAGGCTTTCACCTGAGCTCTTGGACGGGGTGGGAGGAAGAGGAGTCCCATCGAAGCCTCCAACAAGGTAAACGATGCACAAAGGTGTCACCTTCGGTGTGTCCGCCGCGCCGGCCAGGGGTTTCCCCTGGATCCGCCCCCAAGCACCAGATCCGCGCATCCGACGACGGGATCCAGCGACCAGAGCCG
This sequence comes from Triticum dicoccoides, assembly GCF_002162155.2. Lineage (NCBI taxonomy): Eukaryota > Viridiplantae > Streptophyta > Magnoliopsida > Poales > Poaceae > Triticum > Triticum dicoccoides. Next base: position 639,633,666 of record NC_041389.1, read on the forward strand.
CCAGAGGCTGAGATCCGCGCGAATCGGAGTGGATCGAGGTTGAAGACGCCACTTCTCCAGGGCGCAAACGACTGGCGAGGAGTCGGCGCAGCAGCCGTCGCCCACCGCCTCCGCGCCGCCCTCACGGCCAGGGAGGTGTCCCACCTGCACCCGCCGACGCCACCCGCCGCACAGGCCACGTCGCGCGCCGCCGTCCGGGGCCGCCGCCCCGGAAGCCGAGGCCCTCCACACAGGGTG
>NC_041389.1:639634154-639662069 GCF_002162155.2 Triticum dicoccoides
ATTTACCCATCAATTAAATTAAATCTCATTGTCAGGGACTGTAAGTCAGCTAGCAAGTACTGCAACAAAGCTCCTAACGGGTCTTGCAAGTGTTGCCTAGTTATGGCCAGAGTGTTGCATGTCTACGACCACGAGCAAGTGGTCAGAAAAAAGACGTTTCTACGTGGCACAGGACGGTTTGTGATCAGTGATGACATGACAATCAAGCCAGCATCTACCAGAGTCATACAGTCGCTGCCTCAGGCGTTCGGTTCTAACGGAATCGCCCATGGCTTTGAGGAGCTCGAAGTGACCGTCAGCTGGCTCAGTGTAAGACGATCGATTTTCATCAATATAGTACTGCTAGTATATTCGAAATTTTTACCATCGGAGTAGAATCCCCATTTTTTTTCTAATATCTGGGCTTAATTTTGATTTAGGTTTCATCCATGCTGAAGGCCTTCCTTTCATCAGATACTGTGCTCAGTGATGCATTCCTAACAAATGAACCTGATGGCAAGGCTGCTCATGCTACTGCGAAACCGAGCATCAATCGGAAACTTCCACCATCTGATCAAGATTCCGCAGGTTCTTTCCCAGAAAGCAAGATCAAGATTTTCTATGACACCTATAAAAAGAAGGTGATGTATGCTGAATGCAACCGTGAGTTCGTGGACCTGCTCATGGGTTTTTTGATGGGTCCCGATAACTGCCACACGTGTGGGCGTTAAGGGATCTGCCCACATGTTCTGTGTGGTGTCTAAGAGGACCAGCCCACACGCTTGTGTGTGGGCAAAACAACTAGCGCCCACACGCCTTTTTCCCCTTCCGGTCTCTCTTATACGTGTGCGTGTGAGTGAAATAGATAACGCCCACACGTCCGGTATGTCAGGCCTCGTACCTCGTGGTCCCGCACGCCCCACGTGACACTTTATAGCGCGCACGCAGTTGCCATGGGCCGGACCCTCGTCTATGTTCGTTTAAGTGCAGTTGCCATGTCGCTGAACTACGGTTGCCATGTCGGACAACTACAGTTGCCATGTCTGCTCAACTGCAGTTGCCATCTTAGGTCAAAGTTTTAGATTGCCATTTTTTGGACAACTACAGCTGTTGCCATGTGTGGTCTGGTCTACTGCAGTTGCCATGATTTCAAAACTTTAGGAGTTGCCACCTACTAACACTAGGCAGTTGCCATCTCAGGTCAAAGTTCCAGATTGCCATTTTTTGGACAACTACAGCTGTTGCCATGTGTGGTCTGGTCTACTGCAGTTGCCATGATTTCAAAACTTTAAGAGTTGCCACCTACTAACACTAGGCAGTTGCCATGTAGCACTGAAAAAATGGCATGGCAACAAAACATGTTCGGGTAAAAGAGAGAGTTGCTATGTGCTCACAAGCACGTTAGAGCAGTTGCCATGTAAAAAAAAAGAGTTGCCATCTGCTTACGTGCACGCTAGGGCAGTTTGCCATGTACCATGCAAAACATATGGCAACTGACATGTTCGGGTAAAAAAGAGAGAGTTGTCATCTGCTTGCAATCACACTAAGGCAGTTGCGATGTACACTGCAAAACGCATGGCAACTGGCAGCTTGGGTTTGGGAGAGGAGGCGGACGTGTAGGCGAGATGACAAACGCCCACACACCAGCCCTTGTGTGTGACTGAAAATTGATGTGTGGGTGAACTGCTAAACGCTCACACACCGGCCTCTCTGTGTGGTAAAACGAATGTGTGGGCGAACTATGTCACACATCACACACACGCCTTGTCCTATGTGGCACAGAAAATCAGCCAGATTGTGCTAAGATTCGTGCATATAGTACTGGACGGTGATGGATGCGCGTGGACGAGATGGTCAACGCCCACACGTGTGGGCGTTAAAATTTCCGTTCTTGATTTACCGTGTGAGCTGCGTGATCAAGAACACAGGAGCTGGCACTTGCCATCTTGGCAGGTGCTTCGAAAATCTCTATAGTAGCGTTGCCGATCTCGCCAATGCTGGGTGCTTCACAGGTGGCCTCCCTAGTGTGATGTTACTGGATCCAAGCATTATGCCGTTTGACATTTTGAGCATCTTGTCCGATCGGTGCCGACCTCTTGACTGTCGGTGTCGGAAGGACACGATGCCAGAGCTAGCACGCTATTGCTTCCACCCTGAGATTGTCGAGGACCGAAAGTACATCGTAGGCGATGATCTGCTTATACATCAGGCAACTGCCATGTCTGTGATGAAGTATTGGTCCGGGAGGAACAAGGCTATGGTACTGCAGACGGACATTACCGTAGGGAAGCAGGAGGTAATCTAGGTTGCAAATTAGCACATATTCCCTCCGTTTCATATTATTTTGTCGCGCAAACGGATGTACTTATCTAACACTGAAATGGAATGGGGGAGTAACTAATAATGGGTAAATGAAGTTTGTTTGGGGGTTTTGCCAATGATTTCCGTTATTCTTGCAGGCTGTTGCACTGCTGCGAGCCGTGCTAACTTCGAAGAATGCACTGACCGAAGTGTTCATCGGTAGGCTGGAGGCACAGTCGTCCACCATGCAGAATATGCGAATCTTTGCCAGGATCCCCCGGGGGCAGATAATAACCGTGGAGGTTGCGAGGTCCGACACCATTGCGACTGTCAAGGGCAGGATCAAGGATAAGGCGTCTATTCCTGAGGGTTTTCGTCATGAATTGGTGAGTATTTAACCAAAAACTACCACAATTGACGGAAACGTGACGAAAAACTACCACTTTACGTTTTTGTGCGAAAAACTATCAAATTTAGACTAAACCGTGGCAAAAAACTACCAACTCGTGAAATCGCTCGCTTCGCCCGCGCTAACCCCGAATCTGACCGGTTGGGCCCGCGAATCAGGCGCCATGTTGGCTAACGGTCGCCCGCCGCGCGTAGATGGCCGTTAACGGCCCGTCCGCTGTCGGAACGGCGCCTGTCGGTGCGGTGCGGGTCAAATCTGATCCGTTCCCCTCTCGATTCACTCTCTCCCTCCTCTCCCTCTCTCTGACCTAGGTGGCGGCCGCCATGTCCTCGTTGATTCCGGAGGGCGGCGGCGCTGGCGGCGGCGACGTTGGCGGCGGCGACGCTGGCGGCGAGACAAGTTTGGACGCTGCTGCCTCGCCCGCGGCTCCACCGATGGCCAGCGGCTCAGTCGATAATTGGTTGGAGAGCACCAGTTTCTCGATGCGGGCCGGCTCGCAGCAGCCGGAGGCACCGCTCTCCCAGTCATCGCCAATGGGTCGCAGGTATGCAAGTATCATCTGCTGGGCTTTTGGTTAGCTGCTTCAACATTGCAAATTAGTAAGATGTGTTTGTTTCTGTTAGTTGGACATGTGTAGTAAACTGGAGTCAGTAAACTGTATAGCTCAGTCAATTTCAATTCAATTCATGAACACTTATTTGTGCAGTTTGGCTGACCAGAAGTGGGATATATGGTTTCATTTAGAAGGAAGAAACCCTGTGAAAAGGGGTATATTTGAGTCAGATATTTCTTTGCTTACTCTACAATCACTCATTGCTAGTGAAGGGTATGGGGACAGTGATTACATGTACTATGTGAAGGAGGAGGAAATTGGATCTGACAGAGTAAAGTATTTAGGTAATGAAGCTAGTGTTCATGAAATGTTGGACTTTTTTCATCATGTCAAGCTAGTCAACATAAGGGTTGTGAAAAATGTTGAACCTGGAATTAGTACACAGGCTAATGAGAATTACATGAACACTCAAGAGAGCTGCTGTGTGAAAAAGGTTGTGGAGCAATCTGAGCTTCAGAATCAGATAGATGATAGAAAGGCTCAGCTTGAGAGGAGCAGGATTCAAAGAGAGGCAGATTTGAACCACTTTGAAGGAGACACTGAAGTGTCTGAATTTTGTTCTGAGGATTTAGTTCATTCAGATGGGAGTGCTGAAGCTGTTCAACCAATGGAAATAGTGTGTGTCTCTGAAGAGGATACAACATTGCAAACTACTGCTATTGTGAAACATGTGAAGAATCCTGGTCCAACTAGCAGATGTCACAAAGAGGTAGAGAAAAAATGTTTTAAAGATTGGTTTCCTGAAGCAGATGAGTTTTGTTTTGCTGGTGATGCAGGCATAAATGATGAGGAAGAAGTAGATGATGTTGAACTACCATACCTCATGAAGAAGCCAAACACAAAGAGTAGTAAGAAAAAGATGAAGGAAAGGCTATATTTTGACCCCTCAATTCCCAATTCACATTTACTCTTGTGCAAGAATTTGTGTTTTGATAGTGTTTACCAGTTCAGAGAAGCATTAAGAGATTTTCATATAAGGACTTTGAGGTCTTTTCACTACCACAGGAACACTCCAACAAGAATTATTGCTTGGTGTTCACAAAGAGAGCATGGATGTGAATTTTACATGTGTGCCTCTAGGATAGCTCATGAAAGAACATTTTGCATTAAGAAGTGTAACATGGAGCACACTTGTCCAGCATCAGCAGAGAACACAAAGGTTACTACTAAGTGGCTTTCCAAAGAAGTTGAGCCATCTCTTAGAGCAGATCCTAGAGCACCTGTGGATTCACTTATTAAAAACAGCAAAGTCAAGTTTTCAGTTGATGTATCAAAGAGTGTGGCCTATAGGGCAAGGAGGAAGGCTATGAAGGTTGTACAAGGTGACCAGAAGGAGCAGTACTATAGACTGAGGGACTACCTACAAGCAGTTCTTGACACAAACCCTGGTAGCAGGTGTGTAGTTACAACATTTGAGGACCCAGAAAACCCTGCCCCAACACCTAGATTTAAGTACATGTTCTACTGCTTGCATGCATCAAAGCAAGGATTTCTTAATGGTTGCAGGCCCTTTATAGGTAAATCTATAACTGCAATTTGTTCAAAATATCTTGTTGTAAATATATGGTAGCTAATTTTGGTATGGATGCAAGGCTTGATGGTTGCTTCATCAAGCTAACCACTGGACAACAAATACTTGCAGCCACAGGAAGAGATGGCAATAACAACATCTACCCCATAGCCTTTGGTGTGGTTGATAAGGAAGATTCAGATAGTTGGACATGGTTCCTAACCCAGCTAAGATGTTGCATTGGAAGTGGTAGCAAATTTGGAACCTACACCATTATTTCTGACAGGCAAAAGGTATGCACCCTATCTTAGCCACTAGTTCAGATATATATTGTTATTAGTAGCTTTATTTCCTTTTGTTCATGACCATGGTTATAAATTTACAATCAGGGTCTTCTTAAGGCTATAAATGAGGTGTTCCCTGATTCCCCTCAGAGATACTGCCTCAGGCACATATATGCAAATTTTCAGTCAGCTGGTTTCAGAGGAGCAGAACTAAAGAAGCTAGTAGATCAGGCTAGCTACTCATTCACCAAACATGGCCATGAATTGGCAATGGCAGAGCTTAAAGCAGAGTGTGAGGATGCCTGGAAGTGGCTTAAAAAAATTCCAAAGGAGACTTGGTGTAGGTCTGCAATGGATTACAATTGCAAAACTGATCTTGTTGTGAACAACCTTAGTGAGGTTTTCAACAAAATGATCCTTGATGTTAGGGCCAAACCAATTAGGACTATGTTTGAAGGAATTAGGACTAAGCAGATGATCAAAAGGCAGAAGACTAGGGAAAAAACAGAGAACAGCAGGTGGATGATCACACCCAACTATTCAGAGAAATTAGAGGAGAATAAGAAGTATGCCAAATTTTGTGATGCATACAAGGCAGGTCCTGACATTTGGCAAGTTAATAGTAAGGAAAATCAGTACTGTGTGAACCTAGCTACTCACTCATGTGACTGCAGGAGGTGGGACATGACAGGTGTGACATGCAGTCATGCAATAGCAGCAATGAGCAAGATTCACATGCACCCAGAGGACTATGTGCATGAATTTTTCAAAAAAGCACTATATATTGAAGCATACAAAGACATAGTGTACCCTGTCCCTGGTCCTGAATTCTGGCCTGACACCCATACTCCTGATATTGAGCCCCCAGTGTTCAAAGAAAAAGCAGGCAAAAAACAGACAGCTAGGAGAAAGGGGCAGTTTGAGGTGCCTGCTCCAAAGGACACAAGCAGGATGGGAACAATTACATGCAGCAATTGTGGTCTACAAGGCCACAGATATACTAATTGTGGGAAAGCTCTAAAACCTAGTCTTGAGATGAGAAAGAACTTACACCAGGTCATTCAAAAATGATGCATTCTTTGTTTACTTTTTTTAGTTCTGGTATATTTACTAACTGATTTAATTTTGTCATGCAGGAGAATAGAGAATTTTTTAGTTCTAGTGCTACACATCCACCTCCACAACCACCACCTCAACACCAAACTACACAGATGCCAGCATCATCAGCTCCACCTCCTAAAGCAAATAAGAGAGGTTCAACATCAACAGTTTCAGCAGGAGCAGCCAGGTCTTCACCAGCACCTGCAACAGGATCTGCATCAACAAGAGCTGCAAGAACAAGAGGATCAGCATCTACAAGAACATTCAATGCACCAAGAACATCCACTGGAGAACCAGGGATATTGGCAGGCAAGAGGAAGAGGAAACCTCCTAGCAAGTTTGCATCCTATTTCAATGCTGGTGGAAACTATTGAGCGTATGCTACTTATTTGTGTTCTGCTATTAAGTTTGTGTTCTGCTACTAAATGTGTGTTGTGCTACTAATTTCTGGACAATGTGACATGTGAACTTATTTGTGCCCAATACAAATGGGCTAAGTGCTACTGAGTTGTTTTGATTTGTTTTTTTGTTTTACTTTGCCATTTCTACAGTACAGAACTTATTGCCAAATTCATTGTACGAAAAAAAATCTGCAAAAAAAAAGTCTGGCTTGGGGCTCGAACCCAGGACCAGTTGGTTGTAACTATGCGTTCAATACCAATGGGCTAGTGCTGGTGATTTGTTTGACTAGTATCGGCCAAACTTATTATATGTTGTTAGCCACGTCCTCTTTTCAGCGTGCGTAGCAGCCGGTAGCGTGGACCAGTCGTTTCGGATTCTACTACTTTATTACGTGTCCACCCACCACGCCCTCTCCTCACTCGCCCACTCGTCGGTCGCACCGCCCACTCCACTTCCCCCTCTCTCCTGTCAAAATCACCGCCGACAACCACCGCCACCGCCGTCGCCATGGAATGGCAGCTCGCCATCGAAGCTCTCGGCGGCAACAACAAGGAGATCCGGGCGCAGTACAGGGAGATCGCGCGCTGGTTCCCCAGTATGGCGATGCTCAGGAACCACGCCCGTGGCCTCGTGAAGGTGATGACGGCTGATGAAAAGCAGCGCGCCTTCCACTCTGCCGGCCGCACCATCCCGGCGCCGACCATTCTGCTCTGGGCGATGCGCGAGGTGCAGCGCTCCCCCGACCCCAGGCAGCGCACCAGATGGTGGATGTACCGCTCATCCACCACGCCACCGGCCGCCGCGGACGACGTCACCGAAGCCGTCCTCGCTGTCCCAGCCCCAATCAACAACGCCCTCTGGCGTAATCCATGGGTCCTTGGGCCCTCTGACGACTCTGAGGGCGAGTCTTCTGACGACGAGTCCACTGACGACGAGTCCAGTGACGAGCCCTCTGACGACTCTGACGACGAGGTGGATGAGGTAGTCGTCCTCTCCGACGACGAGCCTGAACTGCAGATGCTGGCTCCCGTCCTCGACGCCGTGGAGGGGGATAGGAACCGCCCAATCCACGTGGATGCGCTGCCAGAGGTGGACGATCTCCCAGACGGCGTCGTCGTGAAGCAAGAACAAGATGGCGGTGAGGATGATGTGCTGGAGTCGGCGCCGGGCAAGAAGAAGAGGGCGGCCGTGACTGCGGTGCGCCGCTCGCACCGCCTGAAGATGCTGAAGAAGGAGGAGTGAACTGCTGCACTAATATTCAGTTTCGTCAGTCCTGAACTTTCTTAAGTGCAGTAAGTTCCTAGGTTCAGTTTCGTCAGGCACTATCTACTAGTAGTTCATCTTTATGTCAGGCACTATCTAATAGTAGTTGCTATCTATGTCAGGCACTATCTAATAGTAGTTGCTATCTATGTCAGACTATCTATGTTAAGTTATTTGTCAGACTATCTAAGCTAATTGCTATATATGTTACTTGCTACTTCCAACTATGTCAGTACTGTCAGTTATCACACATGATATAAGCAGAGTAAAACAACCTCATCATAGATAAAACATTCTTACTTACTTAACTTAGCATGAGTACTTAGCATAGTAGGTCTTAACATAATAGTCATTACATCATAGATAAAACCAAATAGTTCTTAAACCATAGCAATACCTCCCTCCCTCATACCATTCTGAAAGCACATGAAACTTTCCCAAAATATACACCTAACATGCATGACATTCCAAGGCCAGCTATATATATAGGCCTACTAATTACTTAACCCACAAACCAACCACTTCACTCATTCATAATTGCCTTGATCCTCTCCAGCTTAGCTTTGCTGTCATGCCCAGCATTGAGCAGATCAGCAATAAGATACTCTAACTTCTTCTTCTCTTGCTTAAGTAGGTCCCTGTCCCCCTCCACTTCCTTCATGGCCTTCCTCATGTTCTGAATGATCTCTGCTTGGCTTTGAAGAATGCACCTTTGCTCCTTGGCAAGCTTCAGCTTTTCCATACTTAACTCAATCTTTGCCTGATCCTCAAGTTGTTTCTTCTTCTCAGCTAGTTCATTGATTGCCTGACTGGTATAGTCCATGTCATGAGACATCTTGCCATCTTGATAGTCAAATAGGTTGGATACATCTTCCACCAACTAGCTGTAGTTGTTTGACAGGAAATCAATTTCCTTCTGTAGCTTGGCCACCTCTTTCTCATGGGCTTGTTTGTCATTCACCCTGCCCAAGTTCTGCTCATGATACATGTCCCAAATCCTGGTTAGGCACCTTTGTAGAATCTCTGGCCAAGGACCATCCACCCACTCCACAACCCCACAGTTCACACCTTCATCCTACAGAAGCAATTATTTATAATTAAGCACAAAGCACTTAGTAACAAACTTAGTACAGAAACCAAAAGTCATAAAGTCATTTCATTTAGCTGAAACCCTTTGTTTACATCAATATGCACCTGACTTAGCATCAGAGATAAATTCAGTTAACAGCTACATTTAGCAACAGAGATAAATTCAGTTAACAACTACATTTAGCAGTAGATATAAATTCATTTAACTCTGTTCTTTTTCAGTTAACACCTACTCTGTTCTTTTTCAGTTAACACCTACTCTGTTCTTTTTCAGTTAACAACTATATTCTCAGATTCATAATACACTAAAGATATCTGCTTGTAGGTGTTATCAGGTTCAGTCATGTATTGAATTCAGTTAACTAAAGATCTATTTTCATATATAGCTTCCACATGCTGCAGCACACATCTCTGCACCACATGCTGCACCACACATCTCACATCTCCAGCAGCAAAACACATCACACATCTCCAGCAGCAAAACAAGTTAGCGTTCAAGATTTAATACCTGCTGCACAGGACAACCCAGGAAACGCCTGCCAGTCAAAGCACCTTCAAAAGCCACCATCTTCTTCGGCCTCTGATGATGCATCATGCACGTCGGCTCAGATTCAGTGTAAGAACCACAGAAAGATGGTTCCACCACACTGTCAGGGGTTTCCTGCAAAAGAAACTTCGAATCAAACCAAAAGCAAATTGGAATCTCCAATTTGGATGAACTAACCCTAACCCTAACTCTGTTCCACCATTATGCACTTACAAATAGCTGCTGATCCAATGAAACCATGTTGATGTCCTCGTCCGAGCTGTCCTCGTCATACCAGGATGGCATCCTCACCTTCGACCGGCAGCAATGGCCGCGGCGGCGACGGCGATAGGCTGACCTAGGTCAGAGGACCAGGGAGAGGGAGAGGGAGAGGATGGAGTGAGGACGAGTGAGAGCAAGCGAGGAGGAGGAGAATGAGCGGCTGAGCTCGCTCTCACTTATTGGCCCACCGACAGGCGCCGTTCCGACAGCGGACGGGCCGTTAACGGCCGTCAACGCGCGCCGGCCGTCCGTTCGCCAACGTGGCGCCTGATTCGTGGGCCCAACCGGTCAGATTCGGGGTTAGCGCGGGCGAAGCGAGCGATTTCACGAGTTGGTAGTTTTTTGCCACGGTTTAGTCCAAATTTGGTAGTTTTTCGCACAAAAACGTAAAGTGGTAGTTTTTCGTCACGTTTCCGTCAATTGTGGTAGTTTTTGGTTAAATACTCTGAATTGGTCTACGGTAGCAGATATCTTAAAAGACTCGCGCACGGTTGCCGATTACAATCTTGGCAGCGCATGTACCATCACCAGCGAATTTTTCAACAAGTGATTGATCACTGTCAACTTGAGCACTACAACCGGTTGTGACGAAGCTTGGTCGTGCAATCGTTTTGCTGTTGTTCAGTTCTGTTGGTAGTTGTTTTGGCTTTGTTTAACTTGACCTAATGGTGGTCCTATGCTACCCTGTAATTAATGGTCTATCTGTCCAGTCTGGTCAGAAACTTGTCGGGGACTCAGGTGTAGTCTGAATTATGAAAACTTTTGCGGAGGTTTCTCCTTTGAAGGGACGATGGAGACGGACAAAACAGATGAAATTATTTTGAGCACATTAGAATAGATCAACGCGAAGATTTTTTTTACCAATGTAGCATTTCTTCGTTGCTGCAACATAATACTACCATCTTATGCACACTGAAACAAAATGATGGACCAGTCAAACAGATGAAATTATTTTGAGCACATTAGAATAGATCAACACGAAATTATTTTTGTATCTATGTTTTTTGTTTCAAATTTGATGAACGTTTTTAAGTCGGTGAACTATTTTTGAAGTTTGTGAACCTTCTTTGAAAGAACATTTTAAATTCACGATTTTTTTTCTTTTTTTAAAGTCAATGGTTGACCAGTCAAAGGTGGACCGGTCAACAGCGATCGAAGTGAACGAGGCCAGATGCACTGCGATCGTGCGGGACGAGGGGTACATGGCTACCTGGGCCGGCCCACTAACCAAACAGGCTTGTCTCGAAAAAAAAAACCCTAACCAAACAGGCCGTCAAGCCCATACCCCTCTGGACAGTGAGATCTCAGGGTAGCACCGCACGAATCTTGAAGCACGAGCAACCCCCCAAACTAACCGCTGCATTTCCTAGCAAGCTCCATCGCCGCCGCGTTTCTCCGCCGCCGCCGCCGCCGCCGCCGGTCCTCCCCGTGAGGAAGGCGTCAGGTCAATCTCCGTGACGATTTCCTCTCTTGGTAAGACCAACCGAGAGGAGATAGCGGGATCGGAATCGTACCTATCCTATTTTTTCGTGTGTTTTCCAGTGTGAGTCGGCTATGATCCTCTCGTTAATTTCCTCCAATTGTTCTTGAATCCGAGTAAACGCTATACTGGCGATGTTTTCGGCGGTATCGAAGTTAGTAGCTCAGTTACGGGATTAGGATTTCGTGGGTGCTCTTGGATCGGTGAAATAGCTCATAGGTCTTTTGCTGGTCTGGGATTGGGGCCAAAGGGCAATCTGCTGTGTCCTGTGGGTTTGAATGTGCCGAAACTAAACTGAAATTCAAATCATTTGATTGGAATTGTGTTGTGTTGTACTTAAATCTGTGTAGTTATGGCGATATATGTTTTTTTAGTATGGGGATTACTGTAGGAGCCAAACACTGGTGAGATGGGCCTCCCAACCATGTTAAATCTTCTTAACTGAAGTTAGTTCCTCGCTTGTTTGATTCCAAATATTGCAGTTGATTAGATATGTGGAAGAAAAATTCCTGAGGAAACACGTACGCAAAACAGCATGATTTTGAGGCCTAATATCATTACTAATAATCTTGAAAATACAGGTGGATGAAGAAAAATCTAATTAGAGACTTACATATTATCTCTCGCCATATTACTGTGATAAATTCTGGTTCAGTCATACAGATGATTGTAGTAGTCAATCTGAGATATAATGGATGGAGAAACCTTATGAAAGAACTCCCCCTTCTTCAGAGAATAGTAGCATCTTTTGTCTTACATTGTTTATACTAATAGGAGAGAGTGAATGCTTATTTTTCTATAACATTGTGGGCACATAAACATGCCCTGGTCGTTTATTTGTTCATGAACCCCACAGTCCTTTGTGTGCATATCAAGTGACAACGCAGACCCCGGCCAGGTTGGGGACCTCCTAGTTCTATCTCATTCTCTAGTGGGAAATAACCATGACGGGTAAGTGGGCTGGCCCTGTGGAAAATAAAGATCAACTTCCATATTCATTATTCAGATTCTTAATGCATTGCACTCACAGTCTGATCAGTCCACTCCCTAATCATATATCAGGATACCCAATATACATGTCAAACCAAAATTAAATAAGCGCTGATATGAAAAAGATAATAGACAGTATGTGCATATCATCTTTCTCCTGAGAAGGAAGGTATTGACCCATAGCTTACCATCGATGAAGGATACGAGGACCTGACATAGGGATCGAACCCTTCGTTCTGCATCAAGGCCAGAGTTCGGAAGCTCATGTGAGCTGGTATCATTAGCTCCGGGAGTGGCATGTCACCATTAAGATATTGCATAACTTGACGCATGCTGGGCCTTGCGTCCATGGATGGGTGAGAGCATATCAATCCTAATTTCAGCACCAAACATGCCTCTTGATCTACATAGTTGCCATGCAGCCTGCCATCTACTGTATCACTAGGTGATCCTTTTTGCCAATGCTGGAGCACCCAGTCGACCAACATGACCTGGTTCTCTTCTTCGTTTGGCCTAATAGGCCTTTGCCCACATGTGACCTCGAGAATGAACACGCCGAAAGAAAATACATCGGTGAGAGGGCTTGCCTTCCCTGTGCTTGCTAGCTCTGGGGCTAAGTACCCTATGGTGCCAACCAGGTGAGTCGTCTGTGGGTCGACACCATGATCATACAGTCTTGCCAGTCCAAAGTCACCTAATCGCCCATTCATCTCATCGTCGAGGAGCACGTTGCTTGCTTTGATGTCTCGATGGATGACAACCTTTTCGCACTCCTCATGGAGGTAGCATAAGGCTGATGCGATATCTTTGATTATCCCAAACCTTTGAGCCCAGCTCAAGGTGGGCTTGCCCTCTTCACTGAACAAGTACCTGTCAAGGCTTCCATTTGACATGAATTCATACACCAGAAGGAGTTCACCGTTTCGCCGGCAGTAGCCTGTTAAGGGCACAAGATTGCGGTGTTGGAGGCGGCCAATGCTAACAACTTCTGTTATGAATTCCTTCATCCCTTGATTCGAATCATGCCACACTCTCTTCACGGCTATTTCCGTTGCAGACACCGGAAGCAATCCTTTGTATACCCTTCCAAATCCTCCACTTCCTAACAGGTACTTGTCCTTGAATCCTTGGGTGGCAAGAAATAAATCTTTGTATGAGAAGCGATGTGGCCCAAACTCCACCTCCCAATCTTCTCTCAGCTCTGCATACCTCAGATGCCTTCTCACGAGCAGAAAAACCACGAGGATTAGCGCTCCTGCTGCCGCCGCTGCTATCGGCAGAATTATCTCTAGAAACTTGGACAGATCTTTGGAGCCACCAAGACGAGGCATCTTGGGCAGCCTGGCGATATCAATTGCTGCGGCCGGACTATCCACGGCAAAGCTCCACCCGAGAACATAATGTCTCGCGTTGGCCTTGCCTGCTGCTGACGAGAATCCAACATATATGCTGATTCTGTGAGGACTGTTGATAGGTCGTGCTTGGTCGATATTAGCGCCCTGGCTGGTTTGGCAAGGTTTAGCGGGGCCATGGTCACATTGATCTGTGTGGCCTCTTGGTCGTAGTCCACCCAAACTTGCATAGGATCACCACTAACAAGGGTCAAGTTGTTAAACGTACCATGCTTATCATCATAGAAGCCAGCGGAGTCTGGCTGAACAGAGTGAAGACTGTTGATGTCGACGCCGACGTGGTTGTCGTTCATGTCCTGGAACTCACTGTTTTGGATTGTGTCGAGCTCAATCGCAAAGATATGATTCGTTGCCATGCCGTTGTTCTGGTCGCTAAGGAGGCCCATGTACTGCGTCGGGAGGGCGTCTGAGAAGTTCTTGCTTGGTGAGATGAAGAAGGTGAAGCCATTGCTTGGGTGTGGGGAGATGATGCCAAACACAAAGGAAACGGAGAAGGATTGCAGATTGCTGCTATTGGAGAACTTGTGGAAGCGTAATGGAGCTGGGTGGATCGCGTGGCCTTTGAGCCTGACAGAGCCATTGGTTAGGTCCAGCACGCCATGTGCCGTGACCATGGCCGCGCCGTCGAGAACCAGATTGGTGTCGGCGAAGCCAGAGTAGATGAACTGGTCACCAGTACCAGTAACAACTATTTGTTGGTTAAGGCCAAGGAAGAGGAGCAGTACGAGCCAGGGCAGAGGCTTCATGGTGGAAAGGCGGTGGTTATCGATGAGCAGCGCGCAGCGAAGATGTACTGGGAAGCTCCTAGTTTGCAATGGAGTTATTAGGCAGCCTGTTACAAACGCCCTGCAAGTCATGCCAGTCCTATCTTCCCACAAGCATGTTATCTTAGTCTAGGCATGAGTGCCATTCAACGATAGTGACAACAGAAACGACATTTGTTGATGGGCGCCTACATGACGGGCACGCCCTCTTCAATTGTGCACCCAATTGTCCAATCTCTTGACCCAGAATGAGCGTCAGTCAAATTAGATGGTGATGCACGGAGCAACAATGCCCGGACGTTGCAAAAGCAGCATAATGGCTGATGTATGGAAAATAATTTTAGACGAAATTATGTGGCCCTTGGTATTATGAAGATACTTGTCTACCGGGACCAGAAGATTTATGCCCAGTAGCCATTACCTGAGTTGGAGGGAACTTGACTGTTCAAACTAGAAGTTATTTGGAATGACACACTGAATGTGACCTGCTACTTCAGAAGAAGTCGTTGACAAGTCTTCGGCAGGCATATCCACAAACCTCACCCTAGATGGCGAGTAGATAATACGCTGCCAGTTAGCCACTAATTTGAAGCCAAATTTATCCACCGCTTGGAGGTCTACCGAGCACCTTTTCTTGCATCTCCTCTGCTGATTTTGCTGCGGACAAGCCAGAGATGAAAGGTGTGTCATTCCTTCTACATGCCCTCCTCTTCCTTAGCTTGGGCCTTGCACCCCTATGTAGCAGGGGAGTCGAAGATCAATTTGTCTACTCCGGCTTCACTGGGACAAACCTCATCCTGGACGGCGCCGCCGTGGTCACAGCAGACGGACTCCTCAAGGTGACCAACGGCACGGTTAACCTCTACGGCCATGAATTCCACCCAACCCCCCTGCGTTTCCGCAAGTCGTCCAATGGTAGAGTGCGATCCTTCTCTGCGTCTTTCGTGTTCGGCATCAGCTCTGTCTATCATGAGACAAGTGTTGACGGAATGGCCTTCTTCATCTCCCCGAGGAACCATTTCTCCAATGTGCTTGCAAACCAGTTCCTGGGCCTCCTCAATGACAAGAACAATGGTAACTCCAGCAACCATATATTTGCAGTCGAGATCGACACCTTCCAAAACACTGAGCTGAAGGACATCAACGACAATCAAGTCGGTATCGACATCAACAGTGTCCGCTCCGTGCAATCGCGCCCTGCTGGCTTCTATGATGATATGGGCATCTTCAGCAACTTGAGCCTAAATAGCGGTGAAGCTATGCAGGTATGGGTGGACTATGATGAAGGGGCCACACAGATTAGTGTGACCATTGCTCCACTGAGAGTAGTGGTCAAACCAGCCAAACCATTGGTCTCGGCCACCTATGATCTATCACAAGTACTTGTGGATCCAGCTTATGTTGGTTTCTCGTCTTCGACTGGCCCGATCAGCACACAATACATCGTGCTTGGGTGGAGTCTCAGCATGGATGGCCCCGCTCCGGTCATTGACACCGCCAGATTGCCAAAGCTACCTCAACTTGTTCTGAAGAATACCCAGTCCAGAGTCTTGAAGATCGTCCTTCCAATAGCTACTGCAGCACTGGTGCTTGCTATGGGAACTGCCATCGTTCTGATCATACGGAGGCGACTAAGGTACACCGAGCTGCGCGAGGATTGGGAAGCCGAGTTCGGACCACATCGGTTCTCCTATAAAGATCTGTTCCTTGCAACAGAGGGGTTCAAGAACAAGCACCTGCTTGGTACAGGAGGGTTCGGGAAGGTGTACAAAGGAGTTCTCCCGACATCCAAACTAGATGTTGCCGTAAAGAAGTTGTCCCATGAACTGAGGCAGGGCATGAAGGAGTTCGTCTCCGAAGTTGTAAGCATTGGCCGCCTTCGGCACCGTAACCTCGTGCAGCTACTCGGCTATTGTCGAAGAAACCATGAACTCCTGTTGGTGTATGACTACATGCCAAATAGCAGCCTTGATAGGTATCTGTACTGTGATGAAGAGGGCAAGCGACCCACTTTGGGCTGGGACCAGATGCGATCATCAAAGGTGTTGCATGTGGCTTGCTCTACTTGCACGAGAAGTGGGAGAAAGTTGTCGTCCATCGGGACATCAAGGCGAGCAATGTGCTCCTGGACAGTGAGATGAATGCACGGCTAGGCGACTTCGGTCTCGCAAGATTATATGACCACGGTACGAACCCGCAGACAACACATGTGGTTGGAACGGTGGGGTACCTAGCACCTGAGCTGACACAAACTGGTACAGCGTCCCCTCTTACAGACGTCTTTGCCTTCGGCGCATTCCTTCTCGAAGTTGTTTGCGCGCAAAGGCCCATCAAGCAAGACGCGCAAGGCAACCGGCTCATGCTGGTCAACTGGGTTCTTCAACATTGGCACAATGGGTCGCTCATGGAGACGGCGGACAAGAGGTTACAAGGCGACTGCGGCACAGTCAAAGATGAGGTCTGTCTTGTGTTAAAACTAGGTCTCCTATGCTTGCATCCTTTCCCTGCTTCAAGGCCCAGCATGCGAAAGGTGCTCCAGTACCTTGATAATGACGTGCCACTGCCGGAGTTGGCACCAACACATTTGGGCTTCAGCATGCCGCCTTGGATGCAAGGCAAAGCAGGATCCATGCCATACCCGCAGCTCGAGAGCACGAGCATCGGCACGATCTCGGGCCTCTCGGGAGGACGATGATGTTAGTCAGTGTGACATATGGTCTGGTCTGGTGACTGGTGTATATGCAATGAAGCTCTGCAAGTTATGCACGTAAACTCTGCAGATGCACTGCTTTGTTATATGAATCTCGAACGGCGGCTTTGTTATATGAAACATCCCTTGGCGTATGTGTTTTCTGCAAATTATGCATTGCTAATGCAGTTAGCGAGCATCTTTTGTGTGATTCATGACTTTGTAATAATCTTATGGCATCACATTCTGTTTATATTATTTATATGTACCCGACATTTAAAAGTAGTTGTTGAAATGAATGGTTCACATTGTCCTTTTCTTAAAGAAAATGTCATCTAAGGGACAAGAAAAACATTTGGCAATCCCATTAAAAATGCAAGCATCCGACCCTTTATTTTCATAACATCGTGAAACCACAACCAGTTAATCTTACTAATTGCCCACTTATGCCCCATGAAGCTGGAAATGATTATTTTGCTCTTTCCAGCTCTTAGGTCGTCGCCTTCCAACACCGATGCCAAATTCATCCAGGGCATCCAACAGTCCAAGGGCTCCTCCTTGAGCTCTCTGCTCGCCTTTCTTCGGCTACTGTCGATGGTGTATCACATTGTCCGACAAGGCAACAAGAGTGGACTTTGTCAAGGACTTGTGAGACCACAGAGATATCCAGGTTTAGACCCCTTCTAATGGGCAAAAGGCCTACGTCACGCTTTGCTTCTTGATTGTTTCAAGGATTATAACGGGGATCAGTAAAACATCATTAGCAGTATTTTCAAGATTTACTTGCAAATATCTAATGGCAGTAGCATTACCTTCTATTGTTTTTGCATGGTCATATCCAAATGATGTTTAATCAGGAAATTATCAATTTCTTTTTAACATTGACTAGGAGGCTTACCACAAGAAATTTATAGATTCAAGGGTTAGAACACAATAGAGGATTTGGGATGGGTCCGCCTTGACAGATCCTGCGTGGCGGGTGCGTTCGAGCGTGCTGGAGCGTCCTCATATCCACCCCAGATATTGGGAGTGTCACTTAGTCCGGGCGTTTGGGCTAGAAATGTGCCGCCTGATTTGGTGGCTTCTTTTGTCCGGACACTTACCGGGCAGCCCGTCTGGGCGTTTGAGGCGGGTAGGGGGTCCGTTTGTAGATGCTCTTATATCTTGGATCAAATTTTGACTATATTTAGCTATCAAAATATAAGTTATATGTCCCAAAAAATATATTGTTAGATTCTTATTCGAAAGAACTTTCTAATAGTATTGCTTTATATATATAAAACACATGTATTATTACTTAAATTTATAGTCAAAACTTTTTTGGAGGGGTAATTTATAGTCAAAACTTGACCCATATACGAGAAGGACTAATAAATTCATGCTAGTTTTTTCCTTGTGTTGTTATATGGCTTCTTATGCTCATTTTTACTTGCCCTTTTTTGGGTAAGTCAATTGTTCCTTAGGGTGAATTTTTGACTTGCCCTTCTTTAGGGGAAGTTGATTTTACTATTGGGCTTCAAGGGCTTGAAGCCCGTTACATATTGTTTTTTATGCGTTTTTGCTTTTGCTTTTCTTTTTTACTTTGTAGTCATTTTTTCTACATGGGTATTTTCGGCATGTAGAATGAGTGAAATGTATACACACACAAGTATTATACATCTAAATTCTAAATTCATTATTTCTTAATAAACTTTTTTTTTGTTTTTCTTTATTTTCATTTTTGTCATTTATATTCGTTATCGTCTTGTATCTACTAAGTTCCGGGTCAATTTTTATTATGCCTCAGACCAAGCTCAAGCATCTGGTGGGCTATTGTTTTGCAGTTGCAAATTGCGGAGTGCTCCTCTAAAAAAGACCAACTTACCCAAATTAGTGCAAGTTGATTTTGATTATAAGAAAAAAGAGACATAATAAAATTGGCGCAAGTCGATATTTTTTTGCCCAATTGTTTTTCAGGCGACTTGTTCCTAGTCGGTTCAAAAAAGTACTCCCCCCATCCCAAAATTCTTGTCTTAGATTTGTCTAGATACGGATGTATCTAATAATTAAACGTGATTTGATACATCTGTGTTTAGACAAATCCAAGACAAGAATTTTGTAATGAAATTTCGGAGACGAGACGACGTCCAAACGCCGCGACCGCGCCGAGAGAGAAGGTTAGCACGCTAGACTGAAAAGTGTGGCAATAAGGGTGAATTTCAGTTTGAGCTTGGCCTCATCGGACTCCACGACAACTCTTGATTACTCATGGCTGCTCTGCAAAGCTCCCAAGGCGTCACACTTTAATCGCTTGCGCAGTTCCCCATGCGTGCGTGCGTGCTTAAATACCAATCCGCAAGCGGTCACCAGCATCCCGTAGTACGTAGCCTGGCCCCTTGGACTCCCTCCACCTCAACTATGGCCGACATCGAGATCAAGATCGCCGTGGACAGGTCGAGGAACCGCGTGCTGTTCGCCGAAGCCGGCTCCGACTTCGTCGACGTCCTCCTCTCCTTCCTCACGCTGCCTCTCTCCGCCCTCCAGTCCTGCGCACCATCTCCGGGGTGCCTCTCCAACCTCTGCAACAGCGTCGACCTCCTCAGGAACAGCGGTCTGCTCAAGGTCGAGGCCTGCCATGGCAAGCTTCTCACGCCTGCTCACACCGACGAGTTTCAGTAAGTACTCTCTCCGGTTCTTTTTACTTGCATATTAGATTTGTGTCAAGTCAACTTTGCAAAGTTTGACCAGATTTATATTGAAAAATTATCAACATCTACAATAGCAAATAAATATACTATAAAATTACATTTCATAATGAATCTAGTATTGTGAATATTGATATTTTTTCTATAAGTTTGGTTAAAGTACAGATACTTAGACAAAACTTATATGCAAACTAAAAAGAACCGGAGAGAGTAAATATATGATCTATAAGTCTGATTTTTCATCAAAAAAATGATCCAACTGTGAGTTCAGTTATTCGTCTTGATTTGCTTGACAAAATCTCATTGCCAGGGACTGTAAGTCAGCTAGCAAGTACTGCAACAAAGCTCCTATCGCGGCCTGCAAGTGTTGCTTAGTTATGGCTAGAGTCTTGCATGTCTACGACCACGAGCAAGTGGTCAGAAAAGAGACGTTTGTGCGTGGCACACGATGGTTTGTGATCAGTGATGACATGACAATCAAGCCGGCATCTACCAGAAGCATACAGTTGCTTCCTCGGGCGTTTGGTTCTGATGGGATCGGCCATGGCTTTGAGGAGCTCGAAGTGACTGTCGGCTGGTCTACCGTAAGACGAATAGACGATAGATTTAATTACTATTGCCATCGGAGTAGTATCCCTTCTTTTGTCTAACATATGGACTTGGTTACGATTTAGGTTTTATGCATGTTAAAGGCCTTCCTTTCTTCAGATACCATACTCACTGACGCATTTCTATCAAATGAATCTGATACCAAGGCTGCTCATGGCAGTACTATGAAGGAACAGAGCATCAGTCAGAAAGTTCTACCGTCCAATCAAGATTCTGCAGGTTCTTCACCACAAACCAAGATCAAGGTTTTCTACGACACCTGTGAAAAGGAGGTCGTGTACGCTGAATGTAACAGCGAGTTCGTTGACCTGCTCCTGGGTTTCTTAACCTACCCTATCAGCTGTGTGATCAAGCACACAGGAGCTCGCACTTGCCATCTTGGCAGGTGCTTCAGCAATCTCTATGGCAGCGTTGCAGAGCTCGCCAGTGCTGGTTGCTTCACAGGTGGCCTCCCCAGTGTGATGTTACTGGATCCAAGCATTGTGCCGTTTAACATTTTGAGCAACATCATGTCTGGTCGGTGCCGATCGCTTGACTGCCGGTGCCCGAAGGACACGATGCCAGAGCTAGCCATCCTGAGATTGTCGAGGAACAGAGGTATGCCATAGGCGATGATCTACTTATTTATCAGGCCACTGCCATGTCCATGATGAAGTACTGGTCTGGGAGGTACAAGGACATGGTAATGGAGATGGACATTACTGTCGGCAAGCAGGAGGTAATCTAGCTTGTGAATTGACTAAATTCACTTTTTGTTGGTTTTTTTTTGCCAATGATTTTCGTTGTTCTTGCAGGCTGTTGCGCTGCTGCAAGCCGCGCTTACTTCGAAGAATGCACTGACCGAAGTGTTCATTGACAAGCTGGAGAAACAGTCCCTCCTACAGGAGATGCAGATATTTGCCAAGATCCCCTGGCGCAAGACCATAACCCTGGAGGTCACGAGATCGGACACCATTGCCACCGTCAAGAGCAAGATCAAGGAGAAGGCGTCCATTCCTGCAGGGTATCGTCATGAATTGGTCTACGGTAGCAGATATCTTAAAGACTTGTCCATGTTGCTGATTACAATCTCGTCAAAGAATGTACCATCACCAGCGAATTTTTCAGGAAGTGATTGATAATGCAGTCGATTTGCTGTTGTTTAGTTCTGGTAGTGGTCATTTTGTATTTATTTAATTTCGCCCAGTGAGTCCCGTGCTCTCCTGTAATGGTCTGTCTGTCTGTCCAATCTGCTCAGAAACTTAAATTTGGCGGAGGTTTCTCCTTGGAATGGAAGTACCCGTTTATATTTTAAAAGGTCAATTTAGAGACTTTCTTTTACCAACGTACACATTGAAGAATTTCTTCGTTCCTGCAACAAAATGTAGAATCTTGTGAACACTGAAAAAGAAGAGAGAGAGAGAGTTCCAGTTGCCCTTTTCTGAATTTTGTTTCTCAGTGCTTGTATCCTAAGCGAAATCGAAGGGCCAAAAGAATAAGACAACTCTGCACGGGCAATTTTGAAAGATAACAGAGCAGATGGATCCTTTCGGAAAGAAAAGGAAAAACAGAGTGATCAGCTTTCGATCAAGCGTCAACAA
The DNA here is from genome assembly GCF_002162155.2 of Triticum dicoccoides. Lineage (NCBI taxonomy): Eukaryota > Viridiplantae > Streptophyta > Magnoliopsida > Poales > Poaceae > Triticum > Triticum dicoccoides. Next base: position 639,656,122 of record NC_041389.1, read on the forward strand.
CCCAATCCTTCGAGCTCCGAGTAGGATTAGTGTTCGTCACCCAATCTTTTGAGCTCCGAGTAGGATCAGTGTTCGTCACCCAATCCCTCGAGCTCCGAGTAGGATTCGTGTTTTCTTTTCTTCCGAAAAGGAGGCTTAAAATTAAACCTCCGGTCAAGTAGGATTAGTGTTCGTCACCAAATATAATACTAGGACCCCAATAACGCCCGAACGTTCGGTGAGGGGAGGAGCCAAATCGAACAATTCGTCCGGTCCATGAGAGTGGAGCGAACGACCAATTTATTTGCTACGATCTCCCCCCACATGAACGACGTGCTCTCACTTGCCTCCAGCGGACCAGCCCAAAAACACCATTGCCTTGAAGAATTTAAAAAACAAGAACTGCAATGTTGTAGCCCAAAAACTGCTCCTGCCTCTCTCAATAAATAGAGAAAAACAAAAATGCCTAAAAATACACTGGACCAAGAAAACACTCCCTGAAAATAATCTAGGAACTACACGACAAAAAAATTACCATGAAAAATAAAAGTTGTATTACAGAAAATTTCATGATTTGCCATGATGTTCAAACATACTTCATGAAAAATTGAGCATGAAATTTTTTCCTAGATATTATGAAAAAAAAATCAAAATATGGACATAGGATAGAACAAAAAGATTTCTGAGCATTGTCATATCGATAGATCAAATTTTCTTAACTTTGCCATCTTTTAATACACAAATTTACTTGCATTTTTCTTACACACAACCAACAAAAAGTAAAAACAGGGACAAAAGTGCCATGGCACGATTAAAAAATCACAAAAATCTGCATGTTTGTGATCGTGGTATACTGGATGAATTTTCCGTGGAATATAAAATAAATTTGCTATGGTAAGAAATAGAAAAACATCACACAATAGAAAAATTGCGAGGGTATTAAATGAGAAACATGCAGATTTAAAGTTTTTGCCATGGGCCATGGAAATATTTGATGGAAAATGTTCTATATGTCACGGAAATCTTAGCTAACAAAAGTTTTACACTTATAATTTTTTTTGCCATGTTATGAAGTATGAATTTGCCATGGTTCAAATAAACAAAAATGACATGGTCATAGAAATAAATTTGCCATGGTCCATAATATAATTTTTCCATGGTCTAAAATACAAACAAAGTAGCCAAGGTCCAACAAAAAGAAATTAATTGCCATGGTTGAAAAATAAATCTGCCATGGTGCAAACAATAAAGTTGCCATGGTTCATAATTATTTTGCCATATTATGAAGTATGAATTTGCCATGGTTTAAAAAAAAAATGCAATGGTCATAGAAATAAGCAAATTTTAACATGCTCCCTTTTACCCCCTCTTTTCACATGTGAGGTAAAAAGGTAAGAGTTAATCAGACCACTAATTAGTGAGATCAATGGCTCAGATCTATTATATACTCTTACATCTCATGTGAAAAGAGAGGGTATGAGGGACCATGTTAAAACTGATCTAGAAATAAAATGTTCATGGTCCATAATATAATTTTGCCATGGTCTAAACACCAAAAAAATGTAGAAAAAACCATGGTTCAAACAAAAAACGTAGCCATGTTGAAAAAGAAATCCGGCAAGGTGCAAACAATAAAGTTGCCATGCTTAATTATTTTTTTGCCATGGTTCAAACAAAAAAAATGCCATGCTCATAGAAATAAATTTGCCATAGTTAGAAAAGTAAATTTGCCATTGGAAAAATGCTAAAAATGCCATGGCCTTTTAATTGGCGTCTGGGAAAAATCGTTTCAACTTGCCATGACAACACATATTAAAGTCACCACGGCAAGTGTTTAAATGGGGTTGTGAAAAACTCCAAACTTATTGTGGCAACACATCTTAAATTGCCATGGGCAAAACTATATTTTAGTTTCATGTTAAAACACACCATAAAACATCTAAACTTGCCATGGCTACACATTTTAAAGTTACCATGGCAAGTATTAGATGGCGTGTCAAAAAACTCCAAACTTGTCGTGCAAACACATCTTACTCTGCCTTGGTAAAAAAAACATCTTAAATTGCATGGCAAGAGTATATTTGAGTTTCCATGACGAAACAGGCCATAAGTTGTCGTATCAAAACACATGTTAAGTTTTGCCATGGAAACATAATTAAAGTTATCATGGCAAAAAGAAAAATCTAAGTTTACATGTCAAAACATTAACTAAACTAATGCCGACAACAAGGATATAGGCTGAACCCAAATTCATGTACACAAAAAATGCCATGATTTTGCAAAAGAGAAACTACACAAATTTGCCATGGTCATAAAATTACAGCAAATGTAAAAAAAATCTTGTATATGAGGCAAAAATAAAAGGAAAATAGTTTGGCACGTGTCCGGCTCTCTGCTGGAAGGTGGATTGCGGCGGCGAGGTGCTGGACTTTCACACGCACAGTGATCGCCTGATCAGTCGACGTCGCTATGGTCCACGGCTGACGGTGGTGATCTAGATCCGGTCGGGGCAGGTGAGGATGATTGCTGACTATACTGCACTGACCTCCTACGGCTCCGTCATAGCGGTGGTAACCGAAAGATTTTTGGAGTGTTCATCTCGACATGAGTGTTCATCTGAAGTGACAACACTATGCAATGTTCTAGCCGTACTGTGTGACTGTCTAACTATCTTGAATGTAGGTGCCGCTGTGGCCGGCTATTCTGTCGTGTCCACCAATTAATGGAATGCTTTGTTTTCGCATCAAAAAATAAATAAAAAGGTAGAGATAGAGATTCTAGTCTAGTACCAAAGCCACAATATCAGCCTACACCCATACGTATTTGGTTTGGTACATCATTGGTAGTGCAGTATAGTATATACTATATTCTAAGAGAGCGTACATTTTTCCTTCTGATTGACTATGTTTACTAGCTGAACATGTCCATGCGTTGCCACAGTCTAGGCTGCTATTTTTGAAGTGATGATGTTTGTGTGGTAACTACAAGCAATAAAGGTAATGCAAACGTGATAAAAATATTGTTAATTATTCCTGCGAAAATGAAAGACAAAATTAGAAATAGTAACGTCCTTATCCTGGATGTTCATTATGTATCTTTACATAACTATGTATTGCAGCCATGTGTTTCCCGAACCATTTACCTTAGGTTGCGGATCTTCATCAAGTTAGGTACTTTTTGTATTCCCCACATTCGACACTCATTGTAATGCGGCCATAATGAACCACAACTTCAGTTGTTGGCACATATATACATTATCTTCACAGTAATTAGATAATAATTCTAAGAAAATAAACTATTGAAATATACCAGCTTTCAAAGGTATTGTGCGAGCAGCTTCAAGCAACATTTAGATGTTATTTGTTGCTAATATGAAAATAACAAAGACTTCATCGTTTATAGAATCAACTTTCCTTCTCCTGTACACAACTATTTTCGTCTCCATCATATGCCGCTTATTTCCCACTCATCATCCTATTCCACCCACACTTTTTGCTCCATATATTTTTCTGGCTCCTATTCCACATGCACAAAGAGAGCCTTGGCTCAGTGGTTGGGCATGTAGTTGTACAGTCTAAGATTTTCTTCATTTATTGAGGATCAAGTTTGGTGTGTGGTGGAACCACTCATCAAAAAATATCTTGATACTCATTTTTTTTTTTTCTAAGGACCATGTTTATCTTGGTACTCATACTAAAAATGGCCATATGCATTCCTAGTTGGTGCAGAGGCCGGGGAAGTGAAATTCTCCCCCATTTTTAAGGACTCCCGACTCCTCCCGTGCCGCCCCTGCGCGGCGACCGGGGGGAACCCTAGCGCCACCCCGTCCTCGTCCCTCCCTCAACCTCTCCTCCTCGCCGCCGCCGGGCAAAGCCCGGTCACGTCGGCGGCGGCGGGATCTCTTCTCCCACGGCTCGCTGGATCTGGCGCGGGCGGATCGCGGCGGTGGTTGGCGGTGCGCTGGAGGCGGGGTGCGCCGGCGCGGGCTTGGGGGCAACGACAGTTTCCCCTGGTGTGTGTGGGAGTCCGCTCGGGGCGTGCGGCGGCGGCCCTCAGCAAGCGGTGGCGGGCGCTGGGTTCTCGGCGGCGCTCCGGCGTGTACAGGCGGCGATGGTCCCTGTGCACGGTCGGCGGCTCCGTCTCTGACCCGGACGGCGTGGGGGATGGCGGCGGCCCGGCGTGGCCGACGATCTGATGCGATGGTGCCGGCGGCTCACTGATCTGCCAGTGCTCCAGGGTTATGCCTGGTGGTGCTGGTGGTGACGGCGGCCCGTGCACGAGAGTTGGATCCCTTCGAACTGATCTGGGTGAAAACTTGCTTTCGGCGTCTGCTAAGGCCGGCGGTGGCGGCGCTATCTGCGTCGTTCCCTTCTTGAAGGCATCGCCGTGGAGAAGTTTAAGGCCACTCTCTGCTACCTCTGGGGGAAACCCTAGATCGGATGATCGAATGATGGCGGCGCTTTGGTGTCGTTCCTCCCTTGGGGGCGTCATTCTTGGAGGTACACACGTGATCGAGGGACAAGAGGACGAATTCTTTAGTGGAATAGTGCTTCATCCTACGCACTGATGGTGACGGATCTTGACGGTGTGGCGCAGTGCAGATTCGGAGTTCGTTGTGAGAGGATGGACTCGCGCAGGAGGACGATGTTGTTGGGCGTCGTGGTGGCGTCGATGGCAGAGAGACCTGACACGGTACATGCAACAGTACAACTCTGAAGATGGATTGATGGCAGGTGGTTGCGGCGGCCTCATACCTGGCAGGCGTCCTGGTTGAGGAGTTCGCCAGACTGGTAGGTGCCCCATACCCGGCAGGCGTCCTGGTTGGGACCTCAGGCCTTAGATGTTTAGGTTTGGCTGCGATGTATGTTTGGTATTAGGCCCAGACTATCTGCACCCCTTCATCAATTGGATAGGTATAGCGACAGTTGTTGCTTAGACGGTGGCTTTAGTATTGCTTTTGTATTTCTTTGTAAGGTCTTGTGAGAATAATTAATAAAGTGGCCATATGCATCGCCCAGATGCAGAGGCCGGAGGTCATCCTCCTTTTTTTTAAAAGAAAATTCCACATGCACAACCCCATGGTATCGTAGTTTTCCCCACGGGTACATTGAGCACTCTGTCGATTCTTGTGAAGACTGCATCCAAACTCGCCAATAGATTATGAGTAACTCTTGATGTTGGGATCACCAGGGAGTTTTTCCCTTCATGTCGGCTGAAATGGAAGAAGATGATTTCAGATTGAAGAGTTCTTGAGATCTCATCTAAAAAAAACACAAGAAATCATTCTCGTCAACCAAAGTAAAAAATGAATTATATAAGAAATATAACCGAGCAAGGGATAAAATTAATAAAGATTGTTCTAATTATACTGCATTCTTTATGGCAAGTATTTGATCTACCACTGATTGATTGGAGCAGAAGAGCGTCCCTCACTACCATATGAAAGACAAACCAACTTACTAAGACATCTTATCCATGACTGATTGATTGCCATGATCTAAAATCACAAATACCGGACACACTATTTCAAAAAAAAGGAAGTCCTAGTTCTTGCAGCGGAACATGCACTAATGGCTTCCAAAAAAAATCCATCCTAGGCTTTAAGAATTTTTCACTTAACCTATTGGTCCGATATCCTACGCAACTTTTTAACTTCCCTCCTACACCTTATTAAGGGACTATAATACTGGGTACTAACTACAAACCAATAGGGAAAAGGAAAATCTACAAAGGTCTGATATAAATGTAAGTGTTGTACAGTGACCTTTAGAATGGGTACTTGAACATAAAGGGGAAAAATGCAAGTACCCATTTACATTGATATAAATGCCTTCATTGTAAAGGAGGTCAATTGTTGGGGATCATAGCAGAAATTTAAAATTTTCTACGCATCATCAAGATCAATCTATGGAGTCATCTAGCAACGAGAGAGATAGGAGTGCATCTACATACCCTTGTAGATCGCGAGC
>NC_041389.1:639662079-639663369 GCF_002162155.2 Triticum dicoccoides
CCCCCCCCCAACCCTAGGCGCATGGGCCCAAGGGAGGGGGGTGCGCCCAGCCCTCCAGGGGCTGGTTCCCTGCCCACTACGGCCCATGTGGCCCTCCGAGAGAGGTGGCCCCTCCCGGTGGACCCTCGGAACCCCTCCGGTGGCCCCGGTACAATACCGATAAGCCCCCGAACTTTTCCGGTGATTGTATGACAACTTCCCATATATAAATCTTCACCTCTGGACCATTCCGGAACTCCTCGTGACATAGGGGATCTCATCCGGGACTCCGAACAACATTCGGTAATCACTTACAAGTCTTCCTAATAACCCTAGCGTCACCGAACCTTAAGTGTATAGACCCTACGGGTTCGGGAATCATGCAGACATGACCGAGACAGCTCTCCGGCCAATAACCAACAACGAGATCTGGATACCCATGTTGGCTCCCACATGTTCCACGATGATCTCATCGGATGAACCACGATGTCAAGGATTCAAGCAATCCTGTATACAATTCCCTTTGTCAATCGGTACGTTACTTGCCCGAGATTCGATCGTCGGTACCCCAATACCTCGTTCAATCTCATTACCGGGAAGTCACTTTACTCGTACCATAATGCATGATCCTGTGACCAACCACTTGGTCACATTGAGCTCATTATGATGATGCACTACCGAGTGGGCCCAAAGATACCTCTCCGTCATACGGAGTGACAAATCCAAGTCTCGATCCATGTCAACCCAACAGACACTTTCGAAGATACCTGTAGTATACCTTTATAGTCACCCAGTTACGTTGTGACGTTTGGTACACCCAAAGCACTCCTATGATATCCGGGAGTTACACGATCTCATGGTCTAAGGAAATGATACTTGACATTAGAAAAGCTCTAGCAAACGAACTACACAATCTTGTGCTATGCTTAGGATTGGGTCTTGTCTCACATCATTCTCCCAATGATGTGATCCCGTTATCAATGACATCCAATGTCCATGGTCAGAAAACCGTAACCATCCATTGATCAATGAGCTAGTCAACTAGAGGCTAACTAGGGACATGTTGTGGTCTACTCATTCACACATGTATTATGATTTCCGGATAATGCAATTATAGCATGAACAATAGACAATTATCATGAACAAGGAAATATAATAATAACCATTTTATTATTGCCTCTAGGGCAAATTTCCAACAGTCTCCCACTTGCACTAGAGTCAATAATCTAGTTTCATTGTGATGAAGCAAACACCCATAGAGTTCTGGTGTTGATCATGTTTTGCTCGTGGAAGAGGTTTAGTCAACGGATC
>NC_041389.1:639663389-639665070 GCF_002162155.2 Triticum dicoccoides
GCGACATTCAGATCCATATGCACTTTGCAAATATCTATGTCTCCATCTTGAACATTTTCACGAATGGAGCTGAAGCGACGCTTGATGTGGCTGGTCTTCTTGTGAAACCTGGGCTCCTTGGCAAGGGCAATGGCTCAAGTGTTGTCACAGAAGAGAGTCATCGGCCCCGACGCATTGGGAATAACTCCTAGGTCGGTAATGAACTCCTTCATCCAGATTGCTTCATGTGCTGCCTCCGAGGCTGCCATGTACTCCGCTTCACATGTAGATCCCGCCACGGTGCTTTGCTTGCAACTGCACCAGCTTACTGCCCCACCATTCAAAATATACACGTATCCGGTTTGTGACTTAGAGTCATCCAGATCTGTGTTGAAGCTAGCATCGACGTAACCCTTTACGACGAGCTCTTCGTCACCTCCATAAACGAGAAACATATCCTTAGTCCTTTTCAGGTACTTTAGGATATTCTTGACCACTATCTAGTGTTCCATGCCGAGATTACTTTGGTACCTTCCTACCAAACTTACGGCAAGGTTTACATCAGGTCTGGTACACAACATGGCATACATAATAGACCCTATAGCCGAGGCATAGGGGATGACACTCATCTTTTCTCTATCTTCTGCCGTGGTCAGGCATTGAGCCGAGCTCAATTTCACACCTTGCAACACAAGCAAGAACCCCTTCTTGGACTAATCCATATTGAACTTCTTCAATATCTTATCAAGGTATGTGCTTTGTGAAAGACCTATGAGGCGTCTCGATCTATCTCTATAGATCTTGATGCCTAATATGTAAGCAGCTTCTCCAAGGTCCTTCATTGAAAAACACTTGTTCAAGTAGGCCTTAATGCTATCTGATACGTCTCCAAAGTATCTATAATTTTTGATTGTTCCATGCTATTATATTACCTCTTTTGGATGTTTATGGGCTTTATTTTACACATTTATATCATTTTTGGGACTAACCTACTAACCGGAGGCCCAACCTATATTGCTGTTTTTTTTTGCCTATTTCAGTATTTCGAAGAAAATGAATATCAAACGGAGTCCAAACGGAATGACACCTTCGGGAGCGTGATTTTTGGAACGAACGTGATCCAGAGAGCTTGGAGTGCAAGTCAAGAAGCTCCCGAGGACCCCACGAGATAGGGGGCCGCGCCCCCCCCCTGTAGGGCGCGCCCCCTGTCTCGTGGGCCCCTCGGGCGGCCACCGCGTACTTCTTCCTCCTATATATACCTACGTACCCCGAAAACATCCAGGAGCACCACGAAACACAATTTCCACCGCCGTAACCTTCTGTATCCGCGAGATCCCATCTTGGAGCCTTCGTCGGCACTCTGCGGGAGGGGGAATCAACCATGGAGGGCTTCTACATCAATATCCTTGCCCCTCCGATGAGTTGTGAGTAGTTTACCACAGACCTACGGGTCCATAGTTATTAGCTAGATGGCTTGTTCTCTCTTTTTGGATCTCAATACAATGTTCTCCCCCTCTCTTGTGGAGATCTATTTGATGTAATCTCTTTTTGCAGTGTGTTTGTCGAGATCCGATGAATTGTGGGTTTATGATCAAGTTTATCTATGAATAATATTTGAATCTTCTCTGAATTCTTTTATGTATGATTGAGTTATCTTTGCAAGTCTCTTCGAATTATCAGTTTGGTTTGGCCTACTAGATTG
>NC_041389.1:639665212-639666605 GCF_002162155.2 Triticum dicoccoides
AGGTTGCGGATCTTCATCAAGTTAGGTACTTTTTGTATTCCCCACATTCGACACTCATTGTAATGCGGCCATAATGAACCACAACTTCAGTTGTTGGCACATATATACATTATCTTCACAGTAATTAGATAATAATTCTAAGAAAATAAACTATTGAAATATACCAGCTTTCAAAGGTATTGTGCGAGCAGCTTCAAGCAACATTTAGATGTTATTTGTTGCTAATATGAAAATAACAAAGACTTCATCGTTTATAGAATCAACTTTCCTTCTCCTGTACACAACTATTTTCGTCTCCATCATATGCCGCTTATTTCCCACTCATCATCCTATTCCACCCACACTTTTTGCTCCATATATTTTTCTGGCTCCTATTCCACATGCACAAAGAGAGCCTTGGCTCAGTGGTTGGGCATGTAGTTGTACAGTCTAAGATTTTCTTCATTTATTGAGGATCAAGTTTGGTGTGTGGTGGAACCACTCATCAAAAAATATCTTGATACTCATTTAATTTTTTTTCTAAGGACCATGTTTATCTTGGTACTCATACTAAAAATGGCCATATGCATTCCTAGTTGGTGCAGAGGCCGGGGAAGTGAAATTCTCCCCCATTTTTAAGGACTCCCGACTCCTCCCGTGCCGCCCCTGCGCGGCGACCGGGGGGAACCCTAGCGCCACCCCGTCCTCGTCCCTCCCTCAACCTCTCCTCCTCGCCGCCGCCGGGCAAAGCCCGGTCACGTCGGCGGCGGCGGGATCTCTTCTCCCACGGCTCGCTGGATCTGGCGCGGGCGGATCGCGGCGGTGGTTGGCGGTGCGCTGGAGGCGGGGTGCGCCGGCGCGGGCTTGGGGGCAACGACAGTTTCCCCTGGTGTGTGTGGGAGTCCGCTCGGGGCGTGCGGCGGCGGCCCTCAGCAAGCGGTGGCGGGCGCTGGGTTCTCGGCGGCGCTCCGGCGTGTACAGGCGGCGATGGTCCCTGTGCACGGTCGGCGGCTCCGTCTCTGACCCGGACGGCGTGGGGGATGGCGGCGGCCCGGCGTGGCCGACGATCTGATGCGATGGTGCCGGCGGCTCACTGATCTGCCAGTGCTCCAGGGTTATGCCTGGTGGTGCTGGTGGTGACGGCGGCCCGTGCACGAGAGTTGGATCCCTTCGAACTGATCTGGGTGAAAACTTGCTTTCGGCGTCTGCTAAGGCCGGCGGTGGCGGCGCTATCTGCGTCGTTCCCTTCTTGAAGGCATCGCCGTGGAGAAGTTTAAGGCCACTCTCTGCTACCTCTGGGGGAAACCCTAGATCGGATGATCGAATGATGGCGGCGCTTTGGTGTCGTTCCTCCCTTGGGGGCGTCATTCTTGGAGGTACACACGTGATCGAGGGACAAGAGGACGAATTCTTT
>NC_041389.1:639671441-639673755 GCF_002162155.2 Triticum dicoccoides
TTTTTTTTCTAAGGACCATGTTTATCTTGGTACTCATACTAAAAATGGCCATATGCATTCCTAGTTGGTGCAGAGGCCGGGGAAGTGAAATTCTCCCCCATTTTTAAGGACTCCCGACTCCTCCCGTGCCGCCCCTGCGCGGCGACCGGGGGGAACCCTAGCGCCACCCCGTCCTCGTCCCTCCCTCAACCTCTCCTCCTCGCCGCCGCCGGGCAAAGCCCGGTCACGTCGGCGGCGGCGGGATCTCTTCTCCCACGGCTCGCTGGATCTGGCGCGGGCGGATCGCGGCGGTGGTTGGCGGTGCGCTGGAGGCGGGGTGCGCCGGCGCGGGCTTGGGGGCAACGACAGTTTCCCCTGGTGTGTGTGGGAGTCCGCTCGGGGCGTGCGGCGGCGGCCCTCAGCAAGCGGTGGCGGGCGCTGGGTTCTCGGCGGCGCTCCGGCGTGTACAGGCGGCGATGGTCCCTGTGCACGGTCGGCGGCTCCGTCTCTGACCCGGACGGCGTGGGGGATGGCGGCGGCCCGGCGTGGCCGACGATCTGATGCGATGGTGCCGGCGGCTCACTGATCTGCCAGTGCTCCAGGGTTATGCCTGGTGGTGCTGGTGGTGACGGCGGCCCGTGCACGAGAGTTGGATCCCTTCGAACTGATCTGGGTGAAAACTTGCTTTCGGCGTCTGCTAAGGCCGGCGGTGGCGGCGCTATCTGCGTCGTTCCCTTCTTGAAGGCATCGCCGTGGAGAAGTTTAAGGCCACTCTCTGCTACCTCTGGGGGAAACCCTAGATCGGATGATCGAATGATGGCGGCGCTTTGGTGTCGTTCCTCCCTTGGGGGCGTCATTCTTGGAGGTACACACGTGATCGAGGGACAAGAGGACGAATTCTTTGGTGGAATAGTGCTTCATCCTACGCACTGATGGTGACGGATCTTGACGGTGTGGCGCAGTGCAGATTCGGAGTTCGTTGTGAGAGGATGGACTCGCGCAGGAGGACGATGTTGTTGGGCGTCGTGGTGGCGTCGATGGCAGAGAGACCTGACACGGTACATGCAACAATACAACTCTGAAGATGGATTGATGGCAGGTGGTTGCGGCGGCCTCATACCTGGCAGGCGTCCTGGTTGAGGAGTTCGCCAGACTGGTAGGTGCCCCATACCCGGCAGGCGTCCTGGTTGGGACCTCAGGCCTTAGATGTTTAGGTTTGGCTGCGATGTATGTTTGGTATTAGGCCCAGACTATCTGCACCCCTTCATCAATTGGATAGGTATAGCGACAGTTGTTGCTTAGACGGTGGCTTTAGTATTGCTTTTGTATTTCTTTGTAAGGTCTTGTGAGAATAATTAATAAAGTGGCCATATGCATCGCCCAGATGCAGAGGCCGGAGGTCATCCTCCTTTTTTTTAAAAGAAAATTCCACATGCACAACCCCATGGTATCGTAGTTTTCCCCACGGGTACATTGAGCACTCTGTCGATTCTTGTGAAGACTGCATCCAAACTCGCCAATAGATTATGAGTAACTCTTGATGTTGGGATCACCAGGGAGTTTTTCCCTTCATGTCGGCTGAAATGGAAGAAGATGATTTCAGATTGAAGAGTTCTTGAGATCTCATCTAAAAAAAACACAAGAAATCATTCTCGTCAACCAAAGTAAAAAATGAATTATATAAGAAATATAACCGAGCAAGGGATAAAATTAATAAAGATTGTTCTAATTATACTGCATTCTTTATGGCAAGTATTTGATCTACCACTGATTGATTGGAGCAGAAGAGCGTCCCTCACTACCATATGAAAGACAAACCAACTTACTAAGACATCTTATCCATGACTGATTGATTGCCATGATCTAAAATCACAAATACCGGACACACTATTTCAAAAAAAAGGAAGTCCTAGTTCTTGCAGCGGAACATGCACTAATGGCTTCCAAAAAAAATCCATCCTAGGCTTTAAGAATTTTTCACTTAACCTATTGGTCCGATATCCTACGCAACTTTTTAACTTCCCTCCTACACCTTATTAAGGGACTATAATACTGGGTACTAACTACAAACCAATAGGGAAAAGGAAAATCTACAAAGGTCTGATATAAATGTAAGTGTTGTACAGTGACCTTTAGAATGGGTACTTGAACATAAAGGGGAAAAATGCAAGTACCCATTTACATTGATATAAATGCCTTCATTGTAAAGGAGGTCAATTGTTGGGGATCATAGCAGAAATTTAAAATTTTCTACGCATCATCAAGATCAATCTATGGAGTCATCTAGCAACGAGAGAGATAGGAGTGCATCTACATACCCTTGTAGATCGCGAGC
>NC_041389.1:639675620-639678787 GCF_002162155.2 Triticum dicoccoides
ATCCTTAGTCCTTTTCAGGTACTTTAGGATATTCTTGACCACTATCTAGTGTTCCATGCCGAGATTACTTTGGTACCTTCCTACCAAACTTACGGCAAGGTTTACATCAGGTCTGGTACACAACATGGCATACATAATAGACCCTATAGCCGAGGCATAGGGGATGACACTCATCTTTTCTCTATCTTCTGCCGTGGTCAGGCATTGAGCCGAGCTCAATTTCACACCTTGCAACACAAGCAAGAACCCCTTCTTGGACTAATCCATATTGAACTTCTTCAATATCTTATCAAGGTATGTGCTTTGTGAAAGACCTATGAGGCGTCTCGATCTATCTCTATAGATCTTGATGCCTAATATGTAAGCAGCTTCTCCAAGGTCCTTCATTGAAAAACACTTGTTCAAGTAGGCCTTAATGCTATCTGATACGTCTCCAAAGTATCTATAATTTTTGATTGTTCCATGCTATTATATTACCTCTTTTGGATGTTTATGGGCTTTATTTTACACATTTATATCATTTTTGGGACTAACCTACTAACCGGAGGCCCAACCTATATTGCTGTTTTTTTTGCCTATTTCAGTATTTCGAAGAAAATGAATATCAAACGGAGTCCAAACGGAATGACACCTTCGGGAGCGTGATTTTTGGAACGAACGTGATCCAGAGAGCTTGGAGTGCAAGTCAAGAAGCTCCCGAGGACCCCACGAGATAGGGGGCCGCGCCCCCCCCTGTAGGGCGCGCCCCCTGTCTCGTGGGCCCCTCGGGCGGCCACCGCGTACTTCTTCCTCCTATATATACCTACGTACCCCGAAAACATCCAGGAGCACCACGAAACACAATTTCCACCGCCGTAACCTTCTGTATCCGCGAGATCCCATCTTGGAGCCTTCGTCGGCACTCTGCGGGAGGGGGAATCAACCATGGAGGGCTTCTACATCAATATCCTTGCCCCTCCGATGAGTTGTGAGTAGTTTACCACAGACCTACGGGTCCATAGTTATTAGCTAGATGGCTTGTTCTCTCTTTTTGGATCTCAATACAATGTTCTCCCCCTCTCTTGTGGAGATCTATTTGATGTAATCTCTTTTTGCAGTGTGTTTGTCGAGATCCGATGAATTGTGGGTTTATGATCAAGTTTATCTATGAATAATATTTGAATCTTCTCTGAATTCTTTTATGTATGATTGAGTTATCTTTGCAAGTCTCTTCGAATTATCAGTTTGGTTTGGCCTACTAGATTGGTCTTTCTTGCCATGGGAGAAGTGCTTAGCTTTGGGTTCAATCTTGCGGTGTTCTTACCCAGTGACAGAAAGGGTTGCAAGACACGTATTGTATTGTTGCCATCGAGGATAACAAGATGGGGTTTACATCATATTGCATGAGTTTATCTCTCTACATCATGTCATCTTGCTTAATGCGTTACTCTGTTCTTATGAACTTAATACTCTAGATGCAGGCAGGAGTCGGTCAATGTGTGGAGTAATAGTAGTAGATGCAGGCAGGAGTCGGTCTACTTGTTATGGACGTGATGCCTATATACATGATCATGCCTAGATAATCTCATAACTATGTGCTTTTCTATCAATTGCTCGACAGTAATTTGTTCACCCACCGTAATACTTATGCTATCTCGAGAGAAGCCTCTAGTGAAACCTATGGCCCCCGGGTCTATCTCTTATCATATTTGCTTTCAATCTACTTTATTTGCATCTTTACTTTTTGCATCTATATTATAAAATACCAAAAATATATTTATCTTATCATACTATCTCTATCAGATCTCACTTTCGCAAGTGGCCGTGAAGGGATTGACAACCCCTTTATTGCGTTGGTTGCGAGTTCTCAGTTTGTTTGTGTAGGTGTGTGGGACTTTTGAGGAGCCTCTGAAAGTGCAACTATCCCTAGGTGGTTTTGGTAATTCATAACAACATATAGCTCATTGAGCTAATGCTATTCCAAGGCATATATTTCTGGAAAGCTCAATGAATGGCATGGCATGGATGATGAAAGTGGATCCCTCAAAATATCAAGGACAAAGGATTGACTCAAGCTCAAAAGCTCAAGACTCTACATTTTATATTTCAGTGATCCAAGATCACATTGAATCTATAGAAAAAACCAATACTATCAAGGAGGGATGAGGTGTTTCTTAATGAGCCTCTTACTTCCTGTGCTTAGTGATATGCTCCAAAACCCTCAACTACTTTATCACATCCACATATGACCTAAACCTAAAGCCAAAATCGGTCACACTGATTCTTTCTATCCGGCGCCACCGAGTTCAGATGTCATAGCCACTGCCACAAACCCTAGGCAAATCGGTCTCACCGATAGGGATCTCGGTCTCACCGAGATGGGATTATAATCTCTCTGTTTCCCTTCGTAATGTTTCGGTCTAACCGAAGTGAGCGACCGGTCCCACCGAGATTGCAATGTAAACTCTCTGTTTCCCTTTTGTAACATTTCGGTCTCACCAAAAAGAGCAAATCGGTCCCACCGAGTTTACCAGACCAACTCTTTGGTTAGCTAATTACCAAAATTGGTCTTACCGAGTTTGTGTAATCGGTCTCACCGAGATTACATTATGCCCTAACCCTAACCATATCGGTCCTACCGAGTTGCATTTCGGTCCCACCGAAAATCCTAACGGTCACTAGGTTTACTGAATCGGTCCGACCGAGTTTGTTGATTCGGTCCCACCGAGATTGGTAAATTGTGTGTAACGGTTAGATTTTGTGTGGAGGCTATATATACCCCTCCACCTCCTCTTCATTCGTGGAGAGAGCCATCAGAACAAACCTACACTTCCAACTTACCAGTTCTGAGAGAGAACCACCTACTCATGTGTTGAGGCCAAGATATTCCATTCCTACCATATGAATCTTGATCTCTAGCCTTCCCCAAGTTGCTTTCCACTCAAATATTCTTTCCACCAGATCCAAATCCTATGAGAGAGAGTTGAGTGTTGGGGAGACTATCATTTGAAGCACAAGAGCAAGGAGTTCATCATCAACGCACATTTGTTACTTCTTGGAGAGTGGTGTCTCCTAGATTGGCTAGGTGTCACTTGGGAGCCTCCGACAAAGATTGTGGAGTTGAACCAAGGAGTTTGTAAGGGCAAGGAGATCGCCTACTTCGTGAAGATCTACCGCTAGTGAGGCAA
>NC_041389.1:639679116-639699835 GCF_002162155.2 Triticum dicoccoides
TCCTTTGTGGGCGACGGCCATGGTGGGATAGACAAGGTTGCTTCTTCGTGGACCCTTCTTGGGTGGAGCCCTCCGTGGACTCGCGCAACCGTTACCCTTCGTGGGTTGAAGTCCCCATCAACGTGGATGTACGATAGCACCACCTATCGGAACCACGCCAAAAACATCCGTGTCTCCAACTACGTTTGAATCCTCCAAACCCTTCCCTTTACTTTCTTGCAAGTTGCATGCTTTAATTTCCGCTGCCTATATACTCTTTGCATGCTTGCTTGATTTGTGTGATGATTGCTTGACTTGTCCAAAGATTGTTAAAATCTGCCAAACTCTAAAATTGGGGAAAGGTTAAGTTTTTAATTGGTCAAGTAGTCTAATCACCCCCCTCTAGACATACTTCAAGGTCCTACAAGTGGTATCAGAGCCTTGGTTTCCATTTGCTTTGATTTCCATTGCTTTTGGTGGTCATAGCCTTGGTTTCACAACCTAGGAGAGTATGGCGTCTAGCGAGGGAAATTATCACCGTAGAGGTCCTTACTTTGATGGAACTAATTTTGCTAGTTGGAAGCATAAGATGAAAATGCATATTCTTGGACATAACCCCGCCGTTTGGGCTATTATTTGTATTGGCTTGCAAGGTGAATTCTTTGATGGGAGAGAGCTGAACCGTGAAGCTAACGCGGAAGAATTGAAGATGCTGCAATACAACACTCAAGCTTGTGATATCATCTTCAACGGATTGTGCCCCAAAGAATTCAACAAAATCAGCCGTCTTGAGAATGTAAAGGAAATTTGGGACACTTTGATTGATATGCATGAAGGTACCGACTCCGTCAAGGAATCCAAGTTGGATGTGCTCCAAAGTCAGCTTGACAAGTTCAAAATGAAGGATGGTGAAGGTGTCGCTGAAATGTACTCTAGGCTTGCTCTTATCACAAATGAGATTGCCGGCTTAGGGAGTGAAGAGATGACCGACAGATTCATCATCAAGAAGATCCTAAGAGCATTGGATGGAAAATATGATACCGTGTGCACATTGATTCAAATGATGCCCAATTACAAGAATCTCAAGACAACGGAAGTCATTGGTAGAATTGTTGCTCATGAGATATCACTCAAGGATAAGGAGGAACTTCACAACAAGTCAAGTGGTGGTTACAAAGCCTCATGTGAAGCCCCCACATCATCAAGTGAGAAACAAACCTTCAATGAAGAATTGAGCTTAATGGTGAAGAATCTCAACAAATTCTACAAGAGTAGAAGCAAAGAAATAAGCTCTAAGTCAGGGTCCTACAATGACAAGAGATCTTCCAGTCAAGAGCGCAACTGCTACAATTGTGGGAGACCCGAACACTATTCCAATGAGTGTACGACACCCTACAAAAGAAGAGAAGATTTTCCAAAAAGAAGAACTAGAAGAGAAGAATCACCGCCAAGAGAGAGAAGGAGTAGAGATGATCGTTATGAATGAAGACCCTCATGGAGAAGCAAAGATTTGTAAAGGAAGGACAAGTCATCAAAGAGCTACACAAAACGAAGACATCAAGCTCATGTTGGTGAATGGGTATCCGGTTCCGACTCTGAACATCACTCCGAGAGAAGCTATCACTCCGACTCCGAACATACTCAAGATGAAGGTGTTGCCGGTCTAGCACTCGTGACAACAAACTCCTACGACATATTTGACTCACCAAATGAAGGAATCGGAAGATGCTTCATGGCCAAAGGTCCAAAGGTAACACATCCCGAGTATGTTGATTTCAATAGTGATGAAGATGACTTGCTAGGTGATGATGATTTACTTATTGACAACTCTAGTGATGAATACTATGATGGAATGTCAATTAATCATGCTAAACAAGATAAAACGAATGACAATGATAAGGAGAAGATTGAGATTCTAACTAAAGAACTAAACACTCTTAAGTTAGCTCATGAAACTATCTTCGAAAATCATCGAGAACTTTTGAGGGCTCATGAGAAGTTATGCTTTGAAAAGCTCAATCTTGAGCAAGAGCATGAGTTCTTAAAGGCAATCAATGATGATCTTCGCAAGAAAAGTTCTTCTTATATTGCCAAGCGTTTACTCTTATCTACTTACATGCATCAAGTCAAGTCTAGTAACAAGAACAAGAAAGATTCTTTCTCTACTAGTAACAATAAGAATGATAAATCAAATATTGTTGCTTCTAGTAGTTCTCTTGATTCCACTAATGATTCTCTTAGCCAAGTTACACTTGAGCAAGAAAATAGCTTATTGAAGGGGATTATAGAGAAAGGTGTATACAAGAGCCTTGCCGGGAGTAAGCAATTCGAGGTAATTGTACGCAAGCAAGGAAGGCACCGGAAGAATCAAGGTGTTGGTTTTGAATGAAAGTTCAATGCCAATGGAGTTGAGTGGGAAGAAGATCAATACCCCAAGATGAAGTTTGTTCCTCAACAAGAGAAGTATGATCCTACTTCATTCAAGGGAACACAAGCTCAAGATGATCTTCCACCACAAGACCATAAAGGCAAGGACAAGCTTCAAGAGGAGATTGATACATTTGAAGAAGCACCTAAGGCCTTGGTCAAGTGGGTTCCCAAGACTACGTCAAGTTCTACTTCATCAAGTACAACCACAACTCCAAGGATTCCCATCAAGATGATGTGGATCCCGAAGAAGAAGAAGAACTAGAAAGTTCTTGAGGGTGACTCCGCCAACATTCTTCAATCATATCCTTACGGCAAGAGCAAGTGCAATCAACTTCCACATCTTGCACTAGTTCAAGGAGTCACAAACCCTCATGTTGGTAAGGCAAGGGACAAGCTAACCAAATGATTTCATGGACATCATTTTGTGTGTGCATCACTCTATGTCTATGGTTATTCTTGTTTTGTTCCTTGTGGGACTAACCCGTGTAGGTATTAAAAGTGCAACTCACTCCAAAAGATTGCTCCAAATGATCTGCATCAACTTTGAGCATTCACATCTTCAACACCTACATGAAGTCATCATCGACAAAACCCAAGGTTAGTTCATCCCTCTAAAGGGGGATCTCACATCTAGGGGGAGCTTAACTCTAAAGAATTGAGTCAAAGCAACTCTAATGGTGTGAACACATCAATGCATTATGTAAAAGTGGTAACCCCACTTGAGCTTAAACGATGAGTATGACCTATGATCAAATGTTCTCATTTGACTCCTAAGTCAACATACTCATATATAGATGACCTAGTCATCGCCAATTGTTTGATAGATGCTAGAATTGGTTGTGCATGCTTTGCCACATATTTCATTTGTCACTTTATCGTGTGAGCATGCTGGTTGCATATTTTACTCATTCGAGGACATCCACTTGTTGTTTTGATTGATTGGTTTCCTTTTCTTTGGCCGAGTGGATGGACAAGAATGCCTAAGAACCTTCTCTAGCTATCTATGCTTATCTCGTCTCAAACTCTATTCATGCTACATCACAAAATTTGATCAAGTCAGATTCGAACCACTCTGTGTGAGGAGCACTTGGAGTCCCCGATTCGTCATAGACTTAAAACTTCCAAAACTTCTTTAAGATTCTCGGTCTGACCGATTCCTCCATTTCGGTCCCACCGAGATCACTAAGTCGATCTAGGTTTTCAATCTCGGTGCAACCGATATGAACTTTTCGGTCACACCGAGTTGATGTAACTGTTAACAGTTAGGCCTCTCGGTGCCACCAAGTTGCTCAACTCGGTCACACCGACAGTGTCGGGCTATATATAGTCACGGGCAAAAATTTGGAAATTCCTCCAAACCCCTTCGCCCACGCGTAGCTCGCTCTGCCTACTAGGTCTACGGATCGTCGACTTCGTCGCCAGCCGCCTCCTGTCGCTGGTCTCCGCCGCCGTCAACGGATTTCTTCTCCGCCGTTGCCGCCGTAGCAAGTTCACTGCCGATCTAGGGTATGAACTCGACCACAGTGCTTTCCTCATCTAATTCTCAGCACATTGTGTTCGTAATGCATCTTGCCATGATTGAGACACTCCTATCCAGTCAATGTGATCCTTAGAATAGATGCGATTCGATAATTTAGGGTTAGGTTTCCGCCAAAACCATCTCGGACCCACCGGGTTGAAAAACTCGGTCTCACCGATTTGGCTAACGCCATTGCACTAGTAAGTCTCGGTCTGACCGAGAATTACAAATTGGTGTGACCGATTTTAGAACTTTGTGAAACCCTAGCAGTCTCTGTGCCACCAAACTGTGACTCGGTCTGACCGAGTTCACTAGTTTAGGTTCCAAAACTGCTTCGGTATCACCGAGTTTGAAAATCGGTAGATCTGAAATGCTTTCTGTGGAAACTAAAACTAAGTTTTTAAATCATTCTTTTGCAAAAATCTCTGCATTTTGTGATGCTCATCCACTCTGTCTCATCTATAACTATTCACAGGGTCAGCAGTCAGTGATTTGCAGCATGTCAGACCAAAGTGATAGTCAGAACAGGGAAGAAGAGCAAATTCACATGAGTGAGGGCACTAGTCCCTCAAGTTCTTTAGATGAAGGCAGCAGAAGTACTCCTAGCAACTTGCCCAAAGCAGCCACAAGAGCAAGAAGGAAGAGAACCTCAGACTCAGAGGATGAGGACTATGTGGCAGCAGAAGATGAGGCTACTTCCAAGAAGGTAGTGCTCAAGAAGGAGTATGGCTCAGCAAAGAACATAAAGCCAGGCATGAAGATCAAAAGGCCAGCAGGAAGACAACCAATGTCCAAAGCCAGAGGATCAACTCAAATACCTGAGATGCCTGAAGAGCCAGCTGCAGAAGGAAAGAAAAGGGAGGAAAGGGTCAAGAAGACCATGGCCAGAGTTCTTGGTCAACCTTCCATGATGGAAGAGGAAGAAGAGGTTGCTGCACCAGCACCAAAGGCACAAAAGCTTATGGGTGATGCTATAAAGTCAGGGGCTGCAACATCTAAGCCCAAAGAGGCACCCAAAGCTGCCTCCAAGCCCAAGATTGCACCAAAGAGAAATACCAGGAGCATACCAGCAGCTGAGAAGAACAAGGCCCCAATGCCTGAGGTTGCTACTGAGGAAGATGGAGAAGGGAAGATCCTAAGAAAGCTCAAACCCAAGATTCCAGACCACAATGATGCTCATCCTGTGGCTGAAAACATGAAGATCAGAAAAGACTCAGGGTTGAGGCTATGGAGATTGTCAGATCCATATGCCACCAGGAGGAGGACTGCTGTAGATTACAGGTTCCACACCAAGGAGCAGCAGGACTTCTATGAGACAATCTTGTTGGACAAGAAGCCCATAGTGTGTGATATGAGGTGGGTCGACTGGACCTACATGAAGGAAAATGAAGAACACTATCCTGGAGTGCAAGACAGTTTCATTGCTTGTGGAGTTGCAGATTTTGTTGGGCAGAAGCTCACCAACTGGAATGATGAACTCATTATGCAATTCTACTCCACAGCACATTTCTATCCAGATGGCAGGATAGTTTGGATGTCTGAAGGAACAAGATACCAGTTAACCATAGAGGAATGGGCAAGTCTGATCAATGCCCCAAAGGAGAGTGACGATGACTTGGATGTATATGCCAAGAAGAAGATGGGACACAATTCTATGTCACATATGTACAAAGAGATCCGAAACAAAGCCCTTGAGACTTTCTCGTTTGGGTCAGTCCATTTTCTTCTGTCAGGGCTGCCTACGATCAACTGGATCTTAAGGCACACTCTTTTGCCCAAATCAGGTGACCACAACATGATAAGAGGGCATGCAATTAACATGCTTCACATTTTTGATGTGCCCCAGAAATTCAAAGTCATGAGCCTTATGGTAGAAACCATAAAGAGGACTGTAGCAGATCAGAAGAGAAGTTGTGGATATGCCCCACAGATTCAAGAGTTGATTAACTCAAAGATGGGCACAGGAAATATCAGTTGGATAAAGAACATTTTCCTCTCTATCCAGACTTTGAGGACAATCAAGTTGTCATGAATGAGAATGATCCATCATCAGTGCAAGCTCAAGAGAAGAGGGAGAAACCAAGGAAAGAGAAGGCTGCCAAGATGCCAACTCAAGAGGAGGCATCTGAGTATTTCTTGAAGAACAAACAAGAGCAGCTTGGTTACTTGATAGCATCAACGCTGAGGATTGAGAAGGGGTTGGCCACCCTAACTCAAAACCAGGAGAGCCTGGAAAGAGTCATGGAACAAAAATTCTATGATCTTGATGTCAAAGTAACTGAGATTTAGTCTGTTGTGGAACAACTTCAGGATGAGATGCAGGAGAGGAAGGGCAAGACAACCACAGATGCATTTGCCAGAGTGCCTAGAGCTCAGAGGTCATCTGCAGTGCCTGTAACAGACATAAGAGCCACATCATCTGCACCAGCTACAGCTCCTACAGCTCCAGTGCAACCAGCTCCAGCACCAACTCCTCCAGCTCCATCTACATCAACTGAAGTATTCGTCCAAGGAGCCATCTATACACCACCAACTGAAGACCAAGCCTGAGAGACGATCTAGTCCTATGCATTTTCTATGAACTTTTTGGTAACTTGTTGCCAAAGGGGGAGAAAAATGTATAGATCATAGGCTTCGAGAGAGAGATTTGCTGTTTTTTTGTTCTCTCTTGTCTTCTTGGTTGAACATGTTTGCTTTTGATTGCTTGAGATACTATGCATTACCTGTGAGACATTGATGATCATGTGTTTGATCATAAGCTACACTTATGCTTGATTATATGTTATTATCTTACCTATCCTTATATGATCATTCACTTTGCTTGGTGATGAGTGCATGTATTCAATCTTTATTATTTTGAGTGCTCCACCAAGATGTATGTGACATGGAAGAGTAACCCATGAGCCTAATTCCTTGTGCATTTGCAGTCCAAAGCAAATCTTAAACTATGCACAAATTTAGGGGGAGCTCTTGCTTATCACATACTTCTCAAAGCGACGATGTTTTTCAATCTTAAAATTTATTGTCGAAGCTTTGATCTATATGTTGTCTTCAGTTACAAAAAAGGGGGAGATTGAAAGTGCAACTATCCCTAGGTGGTTTTGGTAATTCATAACAACATACAGCTCACTGAGCTAATGCTATTCCAAGACATATATTTCAGGAAAGCTCAATGAATGGCATGACATGGATGATGAAAGTGGATCCCTCAAAATATCAAGGACAAAGGATTGGCTCAAGCTCAAAATCTCAAGACTCTACATTTTATATTTCAGTGATCCAAGATCACATTGAGTCTATAGGAAAAGCCAATACTATCAAGGAGGGATGAGGTGTTGCTTAATGAGCCTCTTGCTTCATGTGCTTAGTGATATGCTCCAAAACCCTCAACTACTTTCTCACATCCACATATGACCTAAACCTAAAGCCAAAATCGGTCACATCGATTCTTTCTATCCGGCGCCACCGAGTTCAGATGTCATAGCCACTGCCACAACCCTAGGCAAATCGGTCTCACCGATAGGGATCTCGGTCTCACCGAGTTGGGATTGTAATCTCTCTGTTTCCCTTCGTAACGTTTCGGTCTAACCGAAGTGAGCGACCGGTCCCACCGAGATTGCAATGTAAACTCTTTGTTTCCCTTTTGTAACATTTCGGTCTCACCGAAAAGAGCAAATCGGTCCCACCGAGTTTACCTGACCAACTCTCTGGTTAGCTAATTACCAAAATTGGTCTTACCGAGTTTGTGTAATCGGTCTCACCGAGATTACGTTATGCCCTAACCATAACCATATTGGTCCTACCGAGTTGCATTTCGGTCCCATCGAAAATCCTAACGGCCACTAGGTTTACTGAATCGGTCCGACCGAGTTTGTTGATTTGGTCCCACCGAGATTGGTAAATTGTGTGTAACGGTTAGATTTTGTGTGGAGGCTATATATACCCCTCCACTTCCTCTTCATTCGTGGAGAGAGTCATTAGAACAAACCTACACTTCCAACTTACCAGTTCTGAGAGAGAACCACCTACTCATGTGTTGAGGCCAAGATATTCCATTCCTACCATATGAATCTTGATCTCTAGCCTTCCCCAAGTTGCTTTGCACTCAAATCTTCTTTCCACCAGATCCAAATCCTATGAGAGAGAGTTGAGTGTTGGGGAGACTATCATTTGAAGCACAAGAGCAAGGAGTTCATCATCAACGCACCATTTGTTACTTCTTGGAGAGTGGTGTCTCCTAGATTGGCTAGGTGTCACTTGGGAGCCTCCGACAAAGATTGTTGAGTTGAACCAAGGAGTTTGTAAGGGCAAGGAGATCGCCTACTTCGTGAAGATCTACCGCTAGTGAGGCAAGTCCTTCGTGGGCGACGGCCATGGTGGGATAGACAAGGTTGCTTCTTCGTGGACCCTTCTTGGGTGGAGCCCTCCGTGGACTCGCGCAACCGTTACCCTTCGTGGGTTGAAGTCTCCATCAACGTGTATGTATGATAGCACCACCTATCGGAACCACGCCAAAAACATCCGTGTCTCCAACTGTGTTTGAATCCTCCAAACCTTTCCGTTTACTTTCTTGCAAGTTGCATGCTTTAATTTCCACTGCCTATATACTCTTTGCATGCTTGCTTGATTTGTGTGATGATTGCTTGACTTGTCCAAAGATTGTTAAAATCTGCCAAACTCTAAAATTGGGAAAAGGTTAAGTTTTTAATTGGTCAAGTAGTCTAATCAACCCCCCTCTAGACATACTTCAAGGTCCTACAGCCTCCTACTGGATTGATACCTTGGTTCTCAAAACTGAGGGAAATACTTACGCTACACTTGCTGGATCACCCTCTCCTCTTCGAGGAAAACCAATGCTAGCTCAAGACGTAGCACTATCCAAAAGTTCTATATCATTTCCCATCAAAAGTATGTCATCTACATATAATATGAGAAATGCTACAGAGCTCCCACTCACTTTCTTGTAAACGCAGGCTTCTCCATAAGTCTACATAAATCCAAACGCTTTGATCATTTCATCAAAGCGAATGTTCCAACTCCGAGATGCTTGCACCAGCCCATAAATGGATCGCTGGAGCTTGCATACCTTGTTAGCATTCTTAGGATCGACAAAACCTTCCAGTTGCATTATATACAATTCTTCCTTAAGATAGCCGTTAAGGAATGCCGTTTTGACGTCCATTTGCCATATCTCATAATCATAGTATGCGGCAATTGCTAACATGATTCGGACGGACTTCAGCTTCGCTACGGGAGAGAAAGTCTCATTGTAGTCAACCCCTTGAACCTGTCGATAATCCTTAGCGACAAGTCGAGCCTTATAGATGGTAACGTTACCATCTGCGTCCGTCTTCTTCTTAAAGATCCATTTGTTTTCTATCGCTCGCCGATCATCGGGCAAGTTTGTCAAAGTCCATACTTTGTTTTCATACATGGATCCTATCTCGGATTGCATGGCTTCTAGCCATTTGTTGGAATCTAGGCCCGCCATCGCTTCTTCATAGTTTGAAGGTTCACTGTTGTCTAACAACATGATTTCCAGGACAGGGTTGCCATACCATTCTGGTGTGGAACATGTCCTTGTGGACCTATGAAGTTCAGTAGTAACTTGATCCGAAGTACCTTGATCATCATCATTAACTTCCTCTCTAGTCGGTGTAGGAACCACGGGAACATCTTCCTGAGTTGCGCTACTTACCGGTTCAAGAGGTAGTACTTCATCAAGTTCCACCTTCCTCCCACTTACTTCTTTCGAGAGAAACTCTTTCTCCAGAAAGGACCCATTCTTGGCAATGAAAATCTTGCCTTCGGATCTTAGGTAGAAGGTATACCCAATGGTTTCCTTAGGGTATCCTATGAAGACGCATTTTTCTGACTTGGGTTCGAGCTTTTCAGGTTGAAGTTTCTTGACATAAGCATCGCATCCCCAAACTTTTAGAAACGACAACTTAGGTTTCTTTCCAAACCATAATTCATACGGTGTCGTCTCAACGGATTTAGACAGTGCCCTATTTAAAGTGAATGTAGCTGTCTCTAAAGTGTATCCCCAAAATGATAGCGGTAAATCGGTAAGAGACATCATAGACCGCACCATATCCAATAGAGTGCGATTATGACGTTCGGACACACTGTTTCGCTGAGGTGTTCCAGGCGGCGTGAGTTGTGAAACAATTCCACATTTCCTTAAGTGCGTACCAAACTCGTGACTTAAATATTCTCTCCCACGATCTGATCGTAAGAACTTTATTTTTCTGTCACGTAGATTCTCTACCTCATTCTGAAATTACTTGAACTTTTCAAAGGTCTCAGACTTGTGTTTCATCAAGTAAACATACCCATATATACTTAAGTCATCAGTGAGAGTGAGAATATAACGATAGCCTCCGCTAGCCTCAACGCTCATTGGACCGCACACATCAGTATGTATGATTTCCAATAAGTTGGTTGCTCGCTCCATTGTTCCGGAGAACAGAGTCTTGGTCATTTTACCCATGAGGCATGGTTCGCACGTGTCAAATGATTCGAAATCAAGAGACTCCGAAAGTCCATCTGTATGGAGCTTCTTCATGCGTTTGACACCAATGTGACCAAGGCGGCAGTGCCACAAATATGTGGGACTATCATTATCAATCTTACATCTTTTGGTATTCACACTATGAATATGTGTAACATCACGTTTGAGATTAATTAAGAATAAACCATTGACCAGTGGGGCATGACCATAAAACATATCTCTCATATAAATAGAACAACCATTATTCTCGAATTTAAATGAGTAGCCATCTCGTATTAAACGAGATCCGGATACAATGTTCATGCTCAAAGCTGGCACTAAATAACAATTATTGAGGTTTAAAACTAATCCCGTAGGTAAATGTAGAGGTAGCGTGCCGACGGCGATCACATCGACCTTGGAACCATTCTCGACGCGCATCGTCACCTCGTCCTTTGCCAGTCTCCGTTTATTCCACAGCTCCTATTTTGAGTTACAAATATGAGCAACAGCACCGGTATCAAATACCCAGGAGCTACTACGAGTACTGGTAAGGTACACATCAATTACATGTATATCACATATACCTTTGGTGTTGCCGGCCTTCTTGTCCGCTAAGTACTTGGGGCTGTTCCTCTTCCAGTGTCCGCTTCCCTTGCAATAAAAGCACTCAGTCTCAGGTTTAGGTCCATGCTTTGGCTTCTTCCCAGCAACTGGCTTACCGGGCGCTGCAACTCCCTTGATGTCCTTCTTGAAGTTCTTCTTACCATTGCCTTTCTTGAAACTAGTGGTTTTATTGACCATCAACACTTGATGTTCCTTTTTGATTTCTACCTCCGCTGATTTCAGCATTGAAAATACCTCAGGAATAGTTTTCACCATCCCCTGCATGGTGTAGTTCATCACAAATCTCTCGTAGCTAGGTGGGAGCGACTGAAGGATTCTGTCAATGACCGCATCATTCGGGAGGTCAACTCCGAGCTGACACAAGCGGTTGTGCAACCCATACGTTTTGAGTATGTGCTCGCTGACAGAACTATTCTCCTCCATCTTACAACTGTAGAACTTGTCGAAGACTTCATATCTCTCGACCCGGGCATGAGCTTGGAAAACCATTTTCAGCTCTTGGAACATCTCATATGCTCCATGCTGCTCAAAACGCTTTTGGAGCCCCGGTTCTAAGCTGTAAAGCATGCCGCACTGTACTAGGGAGTAATCATCACTACGCGACTGCCGGGCGTTCATAACGTCTTGAGTTGCTGGGAAAACGGGTGCTTCACCTAGCAGTGCATCTAGGACATATGCTCTTTTGGCAGCTATGAGGATGATCCTCAAGTTCCGGACCCAGTCCGTATAGTTGCTGCCATCGTCTTTCAGCTTGGTTTTCTCTAGGAACGCGTTGAAGTTGAGGGCAACATTAGCGTGGGCCATTTGATCTACATGACATATTGCAAAAGTTTTAGACTAAGTTCATGATAATTAAGTTCATCTAATCAAATTATTTAATGAACTCCCACTCGGATAGACATCCCTCTAGTCATCTAAGTGATCCATGATCCGAGTCAATTAGGCCGTGTCCGATCATCACGTGAGACGGACTAGTCATCATCGGTGAACATCTTCATGTTGATCGTATCTTCTATACGACTCATGTTCGTCCTTTCGGTCTCTTGTGTTCCGAGGCCATGTTTGTACATGCTAGGCTCGTCAAGTCAACCTAAGTGTTTTTGCATGTGTAAATCTGTCTTACACCCGTTGTATGTGAACATTAGAATCTATCACACCCGATCATCACGTGGTGCTTCGAAACAACGAACTTTCGCAACGACGCACAGTTAGGGGGAACACTTTCTTGAAATTATTATGAGGGATCATCTTATTTACTACCGTCGTTCTAAGCAAATAAGATGCAAAAACATGATAAACATCACATGCAATCAAATAGTGACATGATATGGCCAATATCATTTTTCTCCTTTTGATCTCCATCTTCGGGGCGCCATGATCATCATCGTCACTGGCATGACACCATGATCTCCATCACTGTGTCTTCATGAAGTTATCACTCCAACTATTACTTCTACTACTATGGCTAACGGTTTAGCAATAAAGTAAAGTAATTACATGGCGTTATTCAATGACACGCAGGTCATACAATAATTAAGACATCTCCTATGGCTCTTGCCGGTTGTCATTCTCATCGACATGCAAGTCGTGATTCCTATTACAAGAACATGATCAATCTCATACATCACATATATATATCATTCATCACATCCTTTTTGGCCATATCACATCACAAGGCATATGCTGCAAAAACAAGTTAGACGTCCTCTAATTGTTGTTGCATGTTTTTACGTGGCTGCAATAGGGTTCTAGCAAGAACGTTTCTTACCTACGTCAAAACCACAACGTGATATGCCAATTTCTATTTACCCTTCATAAGGACCCTTTTCATCGAATCCGATCTGACTAAAGTGGGAGAGACAGACACCCGCTAGCCAGCTTATGCAACTAGTGCATGTCAGTCGGTGGAACCTGTCTCACGTAAGCGTACGTGTAAGGTCGGTCCCGGCCGCTTCATCCCACGATGCTGCCGAAACAAGATAAGACTAGTAGTGGCAAGTAAATTGACAAAATCTGTGCCCACAACAAAATTGCGTTCTACTCGTGCATAGAAACTACGCATAGACCTAGCTCATGATGCCACTGTTGGGGATCATAGCAGAAATTTAAAATTTTCTACGCATCACCAAGATCAATCTATGGAGTCATCTAGCAACAAGATAGATAGGAGTGCATCTACATACCCTTGTAGATCGCGAGCGGAAGCGTTCAAGAGAACGGGGTTGATGGAGTCGTACTCGTCGTGATCCAAATCACTGAAGATCCTAGCGCCGAATGGACGACACCTCCGCGTTCAACACATGTACGGAGCGGGGACGTCTCCCGTGCCTTGATACAGCAAGGAGGAGGGAGAGGTGGAGGAAGAGAGCTCCAGCAGCAGCACGACGGCGTGGTGGTGGTGGAGAGGCAGTACTCCGGCAGGGCTTCGCCAAGCTCTTAACGGAGGAGGAGAGGTGTTGGGGTGGGGAGGGGTTGCGCCTTGGATGTCGTCTGCAGCCCTCCCCTCGCCCCTCTATTTATAGGGGAAGGGGGAAGGGGGCCGGCCCCCTCTAGATGAGGTCTAGAGGGGGGCAGCGGCCAAGGGGAGGGGGCTTGCCCCCCCAAGCAAGGGGGCGCCCCCTCTAGGGTGCCCCCAACCCTAGGCGCATGGGCCTAGGAGGGGGTTGCGCCCGGCCCTCCAGGGGCTGGTTCCCTGCCCACTACGGCCCATGAGGCCCTCCGAGAGAGGTGGCCCCTCCTGGTGGACCCCCAGAACCCCTCCGGTTGCCCCGGTACAATACCGATAAGCCCCCGAAGTTTTCCGGTGACCGTATGACAACTTCCCATATATAAATCTTCACCTCCGGACCATTCCGGAACTCCTCGTGATGTGCGTGATCTCATCCGGGACTCCGAACAACATTCGGTAATCACTTACAAGTCTTCCTAATAAACCTAGCGTCACTGAACCTTAAGTGCGTAGACCCTACGGGTTCGGGAATCATGCAGACATGACAGAGACAACTCTCCGGCCAATAACCAACAGCGGGATCTGGATACCCATGTTGGCTCCCACATGTTCCATGATGATCTCATCGGATGAACCACGATGTCAAGGATTCAAGCAATCCCATATACAATTCCCTTTGTCAATCGGTACGTTACTTGCCCGAGATTTGATCGTCGGTATCCCAATACCTCGTTCAATCTCATTACCGGCAAGTCACTTTACTCATACCGTAATGCATGATGCCGTGACCAACCACTTGGTCACATTGAGCTCATTATGATGATGCACTACCGAGTGGGCCCAGAGATACCTCTCCGTCATACGGAGTGACAAATCCCAGTCTCGATCCGTGTCAACCCAACAGACACTTTCGGAGATACCTGTAGTATACCTTTATAGTCACCCAGTTACGTTGTGACGTTTGGTACACCCAAAGCACTCCTATGGTATCCAGGAGTTACACGATCTCATGGTCTAAGGAAATGATACTTGACATTAGAAAAGCTCTAGCAAACGAACTACACGATCTTGTGCTATGCTTAGGATTGGGTCTTGTCCATCACATCATTCTCCCAATGATGTGATCCCGTTATCAATGACATCCAGTGTCCATGGTCAGGAAACCGTAACCATCCATTGATCAATGAGCTAGTTAACTAGAGGCTAACTAGGGGCATGTTGTGGTCTACTCATTCACACATGTATTACGATTTCCGGATAATACAATTATAGCATGAACAATAGACAATTATCATGAACAAGGAAATATAATAATAACCATTTTATTATTGCCTCTAGGGCATATTTCCAACATCAACATCCCCTTTTTCACCAATGTAAAAAATCAGATCCCGTGGAGGGAAAATGGGTGGACTGAAATAAAAATTGGTACTTAATTGCTAATACATGTTTGGGAACAAATGCTGGTAACGATCTCATGGACACAAGGAAAAAGGAAATACGAAATAAAAGAGTACCGAAGTGTGCCTTCAGCTGCATCGTCTCCTATCCACTCCAAGCTACAAAATTATGAAGCTTTAGATGAACAATTGTTCTATCATTACTGTTCGTGTGAGAACAATCTACCAAGAATTAGAGCACATCATGGTATAAGAATTTTGAATACATTTCAATTAAATCACAAAGAAAATATGCAAGTTTTGTTCCTCTATAGACTGAAGTCAAATACATAACCAAGATTATTGGCTTGCCCCTGACTTGTGAAGAGAAGAAAATTTTCCTTGGCCTATACCCTATATAGGATTATAATAGCAAAACCTCATATAAATAACATGCACACTTGCTAAATATTGCATCAAATCACATGATACAAATCATATAAAGATAAATCAACTCTATTCTAACTGTATGATTGCACAAACTAATAAATATCCATGCCCCCGTGAAGAACTTTCAATTACAAATTTTGAAATTTAACCCTTGTAGGGTTAGTACAAAATCAGACAAGCATAGAATATGCTTCTTAATCATAAGTTAGACTGCCCGTACCTATAAATTAAAACATCTAGTACTGCATTTTCCCATCAGTTAGGATCAGGCAACTCTAGGTTTAGATTATTTTTTCTAAACTTGTTTCAACAAAAGTTTGAATGCTTGCAGGTGCAACTTCGATGGAGATCCTGTAAGTGCATCTAGTGCCACCCCTAGTTGGTTTTGGAGTATTGACGACAAACTTGGTTGAGGGACTAATGTGTTTGTGGGAATTGCAGGATAACACAGGTAGTAGTCCCATATTGATTCGGTTTACCTACCAGAGATGACCCCTAAAAATGTGTGAAGACATTGAAGACAATGGTGGCCTGTGAATATATTCACATTAAAGACTACGACATGAGAAGGCATCGCATGAAGACTATGGAGTGCGAAGACATAGTTGTTTCATAGTTTCCTTTTCTTCTTTGTTGAGTCATAGGAACCACCGTACTGTTAAGTGGGGTCCAAGTGAACAAAGTCAGAGTGACTGATGTGATGCTCAACCAAATCCTATGTCTTTGAGCGAAGACAGTGAGAGCAAATCTTATCCAGAGCTGGATGCGTCAGCTTTACTTGTAGCCCAAGTCAAGCTGCCGCATGTGTTTGAAATCTGACCGTTGGACACATGTCAATTGCTTAGTGACCCAGGGTCATTTTGGACAAATCAGGTCGGGTTGCCTCCTGGCTATAAATAGCCCACCCCCTACACCATAAATTGGTGGCTGCTCAGAGTTTGTGCATGACTTTTGTCATTTGAGAGCAACCCACCTCCAAAGCATTTGAGAGAGAAATCCTTGTGAGGACAAAGCCCAAAACACCCAGAGCCAAAGAGTGTTAGGCATCACTGAAGTCTTTCTGTCCACGTGATCTGAAGACTTGTTACACTTGAGGTCTGTGAATCCTCCAACCGGTTAGGCGTCGCTTCTGAGCATCCAAGAGTCATTGTGGATTGCCGGTGAACGAAGTCTGTGAAGATTTGGAAGTCTACCTTGAAGATTTACCAATGTGATTGGGCGAGGACTAAGTGTCCTTAGCTCAAGGGGAATAAGGCGAAGACACGGTCTTCTGAGTTGAATCTCGGCCTCCCTAACCAGATGTACAGTTGTCACAGCAACGGGAACTGGTCCAACAAATCCTTGTCCTCTCCAAGCAACTGGTTCTATCCTTTACCTCTCTTTACTTAGAGTGTGTCTTCGTGAAGTCATTGCATCCATGCATGATCTGATTGTCTTCACCGTGTGAACACTGTTGTTTTTTAGCTTCATACTATCTTCCATCCCGATCCTTACTACCTAGCTGCTGATAGTCTTCGTGCTTTCACTTCATTGCTTACTTGACTATGGCTTGCCTAGTGTCGTCTACCTTCCGCTGCATATCAATAGGTTCATTGCTAATGTTTGTCTTCAAAGCCCCCGTGTTTTGAAGACTTTCATAAAAATTGCCAATTCACCCCCCACTAGTCGATAACTAGCACTTTCAATTGGTATTAGAGCAAGGTGCTCCCTTGTTCTGTGTGATTCAGTTTAACCACCTGGAGTTTTAGCTATGTCGACTGCAGGGATAATCAAAGTCTCTGCTGCGTGCCCTATCTTCGATGGCACTGATTAACCCTACTGGAAGAATAAGATGCATATGCATCTTGAAGCCATTGACGTCGACCTCTCGTATGTCGTCAAGAATGGTGTTCCCAAGGTCGGTGAAGGTGTCACTGCTGCTGATGTCAAGAGGTTCATTCAACTGGACTCGACTGCCAAGAACATCATCTGTGGTCATCTGACCAAAGGATAATATGGTCGTGTGAGTGCTCTGGAGACTGCGAAGCTAGTTTGGGACTGGCTCTCCAAGGTCAGCTAAGGCGTCTCAACCCAGAGAGATTCAAGGATTAGTGTTCTTCGCAATCTCTTCAACCACTTCAAGAGAAATGACAATGAGAGTGTCCAGCTCACATTTGATCGCCTCACTCATATCACAAATGAGCTTCATGCACTCGGCGCCACTGAGATCACCAAGCATGAAATCGTCAAGACGCTTCTGAGATCGCTTGACAGCTCATTCGACACCCTGGCCCTGATGATTCAAGAATGCCATGACCGTCTGACATACTTGAGAGATATCTATGGTCCCAACTATGGCCGAACTTTTGATTTGAAGGAAAAGATTGTTTCCTCATCTGAATAAGAATCTGACTGCAGTTCTGGGGATCCTAAAGACATTGGAAAGGAGCTTGCTATGCTTGTGAACAAGTTCCAGAAGTTCACTAAGAAGAAAGACTTCAGAAAGTCTTCAAGATCCAGCTCTAGAAAAGTTGAAGCTTCCTCTCATGATCACAGGAATAGAACATGCCACAAGTGCAAGAAACCTGGTCACTACATCTCTGAGTGTCCAAAGTGGGACAATGAGACCAAGAAGAAGAAGAAGAGCAAGGAATACGATTCTGATGATAATAAGAAGAAATCCTCAAAGTCTTCTTCCAAGTCTTCATCGAAGTCTTCATCACACAAGAAGAGCTCATCCAGCAAGGCTCGTGCGTTTGTTGTCAAGGAGATGGATTCGGAGGAGGAGTCTATATCTGAGAAGGCAGAGGTGGAGTCTGAAGAGGAATCTGATTCCTGCGTGGCAAGCCTGGCTCTAGCTTCAGCATATGTCGCCAAGTCCATCTTCAACACTGAAGACAATGGGCTTGTCACCAACACTGATGCTAATGATGAGGATGACTCTGCTCCCACCTACTGCTTCATGGCACATGGTGCCAAGGTAAACTCACGCGATGCTTACTTTCAAACATCAAGTGAAGATGACTCTGAATGTGAATCTAAACCTAGCTACAAAACACTTTCTAAAATTGCAACTGAATAACAGAATGCTATGGAACATATTCAAAAGTTGCTAGACAAAAGCGATGACCTGTTGGACGCGGAAATGACCCGAACTCAGTCCTTAATTGAAGACATTAAAAATATTCATGTTAAGTACGAGGAACTTGAAGGTTGTCATGAAACGCTCTCAACTACTCATGAAAATCTCTCCTATGATTATCTTCAAAGGAAGCAAGAGCTTGAGAACTTGAGATCGGCTCATGAAGATCTTCAAAAGGAGAACGAGTCACTCCGCGCTCAACAAATCAGTTCCGCTTAGGAAGGATTTGAACCACCATGTCTAAAATGTCTTGAGCGTGATAATGTTGTCTCTATTGCTGAATGTTCTACCGCTGCTACTATTGCAATATCTTGAACTGCTCATGTGGTAACTAACCCCTCTGCTGAGGACACCACTACTATTGCTGATGAGAATGCCAGGTTGAAGACATTGCCTGAGACAGGAATGTACAAAAGTCTAAAAGGGCATCAGACACTATGTGATGTCCTCAAGAAACAGATTCTGAACCGAAACCCTAGGAAAGAGGGTGTTGGGTTCAAGAGGAAAATGAATGTTGATGGTTCTTACTAGAAGCCTGAGCAGTACCCCAAAACCACATGGGTTGCTGCAAAGGGACCTTCAGTGGATCCATCTACCTTATCTGGCTTCACTTGTGTTAACCCGATTGTCATTGATGAATCCTTTGATGCAAACTTGTGACAGCCTGATATTTGGCCCTTTCTTTTTCTCTTGTTTTTCCGAGGTTTTTCCGTGAGTTTTCTTTTTCCGTGGCTTTGTGGTTTGGAAACTGAAGAAGATGCCCTCTTCTTTGCTTCCAGAGTGGCTTGTCATATCCAAATCCTTCCCTATAGCTTTCCATTTCCACCTTGGACCAAATTCCAATATTCTTTTAATTGGGAATATTCCTTTTTTATTAAAGGAATAACTCAAATTGCCCTAGGTTGTGAAGCAACCTATACTTCCATCTCTCCTAAAATTCCCAAATAATTCTCATAAATTTTTTGGGTCATATCTTGATCAAATATGGCAAACTTTTCATTGCCATGATCTAAGATAATCCTCCAATAATTCATTTCCTATTCTGTCCTAAATGGCACATTGTGAAGCAAGTGCTATTTTCCTTTGCCCAATTGACCTCAAACTCCTTGGACATATTTTCATGTACATATCATTGCCACATGCCAAAATGCAACCTCATTTGCCTAGTAATTATTTAATTATGATTTTCCAAAGTTTCTATCCAGAAAGAAGCTTTGTGAAGGAGGTGCAAGCTAGGCATATCCAAATGAGTTGCCATTTTGCATGATTCTTCATATCATCATATCGTAGCCCTCCACCAATGTATAGCTCATGTCATGCCTCCATGTGAGCTCATATTCAATTCTTAGATTCTGCCCAAAATTTCAGTCCGTGAAGGAAGTATATTTTATCTTGCTCCATTATGGCTGCAAATTTTTCTAGGCCTTCTAGTATCCATATAACTTATCTCCACCCCTTTTGGGCATAGTTCATCAAGCCATTATTCATGTAGAATTTTTGCAAGTTTCTGTCCAAACGAGATGTTTGTGAAGCAAGTACCAGTTTGGCTTGGCTAATTGGTATGAGACTTTTTGTAACATCCCAAATTTCCAATTTGGAATGTTATACATAGATCATCTATTGCATATCATATTTTATTGCATTTTGGCTTGATCCTAGAAATTCTACGCAACTCAAGGACCCACGGAGAGAGTTGGGGATTTCGTTATTTTCATATTTGAGTTCTCACGAATTTTGAAAAGAGGATCATTTGATTTTTAATTATTTTATCTTCGTATATTTCTTTTATAAAAATTAAATAGAGGGAATAAAATGACTTTCCCAAAATTAAAGAAATATCGAAGGTTTAATATTAAAGTCAAATAAGATTTTATTCCGGTGTTTATCGCTATTTTGTTTGAATTAGAAAAAATGCACGTTTTTCAAAAGTGCATTTTAGGGCCAAGAAAATGTTCATCTCGTTCTAAATATTTTATTTAGACGGTGAAAATTTGTTTTGGCATTTTTAGAATTTTATTTTATTTTCTAGGACTTATTTAAGTTTCGGCAGAATTTTTTTTTTAAAAAAAACTTGTTCAAACCGACTAGGCCGAAGGCCCAGCCGGCCCAGCCGCGCCGCGTCCCCGTCCCGTGCCTGCACCGGACTCCGCCGGAGTCTGGGAGTCCGCCGCCGCCCCGGTGCCCCCTTCCCCAAGCCGACCCCGCCCCTCCCCCTTTAAATACCCCCCTGCCGCCGCCGCCGCCACCCCGTCCCGCCCCGCCGCCCGCAGCC
>NC_041389.1:639700252-639728016 GCF_002162155.2 Triticum dicoccoides
CCGCCGCCGCCGCCCGCTCGCGCGCTGCCCTCCGCCGCCGCTGCCGACGCCATCCCAGCCCCGCGGGAGCCCCAAGCCCCGCCGAATCCGACGAGGTAGCCGCCGATGCCGCCGCCGTTTTTTTAAAACCGTTCGGTTTTTTTAAAACCCTAGATCCGTTTTTTAGATCGGTTCGTCGGTTTTCTCGGTTTAGTTATTTAGCGGACGTTCGTCTGTACGTTCGTTTTAACGAACAGTTTTCGTTGTTTGGCCGTAGAAAGCGAACATTCGTTCGTTAGCCTGTTCGTCCCTTTTTCTTTTTCTTGGGTTTTTGTGATTATTTTCAGTCGCGATTTCAGATCCGATTTCCGTTTTAGTTTAACTTTTTGCTCGTTTATCGGAATCAGGCGATTCAAGCACCTAGAGTTTCATCTCGAAACCCTCTTTCCGTCTAATCAACTAAAACAAGTTTTTGTTATTGTAAAATTTTACTTAGGTCCAGATTAGTAAACGAAGCTTGTAAAATTTGAGTTTCGTTGCTTCGTTTGATTTGATTCTTTTTGCAAATTGGAGTTCTTAAGTTGAACTTTCTGGTTAGATCTCTCATTTGAGTTTTACTTGTGCATTAAATG
This sequence comes from Triticum dicoccoides, assembly GCF_002162155.2. NCBI lineage: Eukaryota > Viridiplantae > Streptophyta > Magnoliopsida > Poales > Poaceae > Triticum > Triticum dicoccoides. Next base: position 639,700,864 of record NC_041389.1, read on the forward strand.
AGTGCTTATTGTATGCTTGTTTGTTTGCGATAGAGTACCCGGAGTGCACAGCGTGCTACTACGAGTCTCTAGGTTTCACGGATCATCAGCAAGGCAAGTAACACTTTGATCATACCTCTTTACTACCCAGTTTTATTGCATTAGATAAATCCTCACACATTGCATGATTATGATCTGATTTAATATGTGGGTTTTGGGAAGTAGATGAGGTAGTACCTATGTCCTATTTATTATCAAACCTTTGGGAGTTACTTCTACGTTTTCTTATATTGCTATGCTATGCTAGTAGACGTGGATTGGGTGAGTGTATCCATGACAGATGTGAATCTGATAATTAATGGTTCAACTTAAGGTGGCAACTTTAATACACATCTGGGTGGATTGAGGCACCTGGGGAACCCAGTATTGCCTGTATTTTTGGAAATCCCGGGGTTCCGTGTGATTTTTCCTATGGACCGCCACCCAGGCTCAAAGGGATCATGAGATTATTCATGCTAGAAACTTCCGTGTGCAGCCACAAGCTATTATGGGCTCTAGCATAGTTGATTAAGTTGCAAGATCTCTTTCAGTGGTGGGCTAGCAGATTCAATTGCCAGCATATTCAATGTGCTGATCCGTTTTCGGGCTGCAACGTTCATGTTGTAGACTTTTCAGACAACGAGTAAGGTGCCATAGGTCATGGTCTTATACTCAGTGATGCCGTTGGAGTTGATGGACTCACTTTATCTTCCAAGCCTTCCGTGGTTATCGTTATTAGATGGCCTTAAGCCATATTTATTGTAATAAGTTCTCTTTTGAGACTTTCGATGTAATAAAGTGTGTGATTGCTACTCTGTTATAAATCCTTCAAGTACTATGCATGTCAGCATTACCGATCCAGGGATGACACTGATGCACAGAGATTAGACCGTTTGAGGTCTGGTCGCTACAAGATGGTATCAGAGCACACGCTGACTATAGGACACGACCACTAAGCCAAAGCCCTAGATCACTACTCTCTTCTTATTTCTGACTCCTCTCCTTTTTTCTACTCTTTTAGGATGGCGCATGCAAGGAACAAGTTCACGCAACCGGATGAAGATACACATTTTGGATGCCACTTGAAGGAAGTCACTAGATACCTAAACATCAGAGTACCAAGCTTCACCGAAACCTAGATCGCCACTTTACCCGAAGAGGAGCGTTGGATGATTCAAGTTCAAGTTCCAGGAAGGACGTTCATGCCAGTCACTGCGCCCATAGAGTTTTCCTTTGATGCACCAACTTGGAGTTTAGGAAAGAGCATGACAGCCCACATTGCCATGGGACGCATTGGAGAAGTTTAGCACAAGGATCTCAAGGATACTATCTACCAAATTTGTGGGCGCCGAGATGAGCAATGGGAGATGATCAGCACTAGGAAGGATATATCTATTGCAGCTTTTATGCAGGAGATAAACCAGCACATACGACGTCAGGAGAACCAGATGTGCGCAAGCATGATAGATCTGAAGAAGGCAATGACCAGGATCATGGAGCTTGAAGAAGAACTCAAGTCTACGCGTGATGGATATGAGGAGGAGATTGTAACACTTTTGGAGATGAATGATGACCTGGTAAAGAAGATCTGAGTTTTCATGGGAGACCCCGTGCCAGGAGGAGAAGACGATGATTCCACTTGCCTGGAGAACTATATCATCATCGACGACACCGACTCAGACCCCGACGACAACGATGATGACTTTGTTGATGAAGCTGGAGCAGATATCATGGAGTCTTCGAGCAATCAAGTTTTCTAGTCGACCACCATATCCGTAGTAGTATTCCCCCATGTGTATAGAATAGTCTGAGAACTTTTGTAATGATAGTTAGACCGATTGTAAGCCCTTGTTTGAAATGATTGAAGTGAAATTGTTTGTGTTTGTCTCATGAGCATATGGGTAGTGTTTTCCCTCTAGACATCTTTCTATTCTATTTTCCTCATCTTTTCTAAACCTATCAGATGCCTCCGAGACGCGACAATGGATTTGCTTTCCCACCAGAGCTCACTCAGTTGGTGCAGCAGCAAAATGCATTGATGCAACTTTTAGTCCAGAATCAGAATCAGGGGAACAATAACAACAACAACCCACCACCACAACCACATGTTGATCACTTAGCCTGTTTTCTAAGGCTGAATCCGCCGGTGTATTCCAGTAGCACCGAGCCGATTGTTGCAGATGATTGGCTCCGCAAGATTGGAAGGGAGTTGACCACTACAGGATGCACAAATGCAGAGAGTGCGTTTTGCCGCACACCAGCTTGATGGACCCGCAACATCATGGTGGGAGAATTTCATAGCCACTTATCCCATCGACATAGTCACATGGGATCAGTTTCAGCAGGTGTTTCGCACTGCCCATGTTTTAGCAGGAGCAATGGCCATGAAGAAGCGTGAGTTTCACAACTTGCGCCAAGGAGGACGTACAGTTGGCCAGTATGTGGATGATTTTAGTAAGTTAGCACGTTATGCCCTAGCTAGATGACGTCGCTACGGATGCAGCTAAGCAGGAGAAGTTTCTGGAAGGACTGAATGATGAGCTAAGCATGCAGTTGATGGTGGAAAACTTCAACAACTACCAGGAGTTGGTAGATAGAGCACTTATGATTGAAGGGAAGCAGCAGCAGATAGACAGCCGCAAGAGGAAGTATGGACTAGGGAAGTACAATTTGGGAGCACAACAGAAGCCTCGTTTTACCCCGAACTCGGGAGGACGTTTTCAGCATAACCATGGAGGCCACACTCATATTGGAGGAAGTTCGCACAACCATAGTGGCCCCAAGAATGGGAATGGGAATGGAGGAAGCAGCAGCCAGAACCGTACCAACCCATCAACCCCAGCAAAGAGGGATTTGAGCCACATTACTTGTTTCAAGTTCCAGAAGATTGGACATTATGCCACTGAATGTCCTAAAGCTAAGAATGGAAATGGCAATGGAAGCTCTGGGAAGAAGCCCAACCCTTTCAACAAGGGACAAGTGAACCATGTTAGCGTGGAGGAGGTTGAAGCACAGCCGGATGCAGTAATAGGTAAGTTTTTGGTCAAGTCTTTTACTACAATCGTTCTTTTTGATACTGGTGCATCGCATTCATACATATCAAGAGGATTTGTGGATAAGTATAAACTGCCCACCAAGGTTCTTAGAACACCTATGTTAGTAAGCTCACTAGGAGCGGAATATATGGCCAGTCAAGGATGTTTTCAGATGCCATTTACCATAGGTAGGCATGTTTTCCCCACGGATTTGATAATTTTGGAGTCACAAGGATTGGATGTGATTCTGGGTATGGATTGACTATCGATGTATGGAGGAAACATCGATTGCGCCAGTAAGTCAATTTTGCTTACCACCCTAGAAGGAAGAAGGATTAAGTATGTATCCCGGCATGAGCCGAGGAGGACCCAAGTAAATTCCTTATCAGGAGTTGTACAGGAGGAAGTACCAGTGGTGAAGGATTTCCCTGACTTATTTCCAGAAGAGTTCCCAGGCATGCCACCAGATAGAGACGTTGAGTTTTTGATTGAGCTTTTGCCAGGCACCGGGCCAATATCTAAGAGACCGTATAGGATGCCCACAAAGGACTTGGAGGAGATCAAGAAACAGATTAAGGAGTTACTAGATAAAGGATATATTCGCCCAAGTTTGTCACCTTGGGGATCACCAGTGCTTCTAGTGGAGAAGAAGGATGGATCATTGAGGATGGTTGTTGATTATCGAGGATTGAATGAAGTAACAATCAAGAACAAGTATCCACTGCCAATGATCAATGATTTGTTTGACCAATTACAAGGAGCTAAAGTATTTTCCAAGATTGATCTGCGATCAGGATACCACCAGTTGAAGATTCGGGAGCAGGATATACCTAGAACAGCTTTTACCACAAGGTATGGGCTATATGAGTATACTGTTATGTCATTTGGTCTGACTAACGCACCTTCCTATTTCATGAACATGATGAACAAAGTGTTTATGGAATTTTTGGATAAGTTCGTCGTGGTGTTCATTGATGATATTCTGGTCTACTCGAAGAATGAAGAGGAGCATAAAGAGCATTTGCATTTGGTACTTGGGAAGCTCAGAGAACATCAGCTATACGCCAAGTTTAGCAAGTGCGAGTTTTGGTTGAAAGAAGTTGGATTCCTCGGACATGTTATATCCGGAGAAGGAATAGCAGTAGACCCCACCAAAGTTGTCACTGTGACAAATTGGGAAGCACCCACGTCAGTTGGAGAGATCCGAAGTTTTCTTGGACTCACAGGATACTACCGGAGGTTCATTGAGAATTTCTCGAAGATTGCGAAGCCCATGACAGAGTTGTTGAAGAAGGACACTAAGTTGAATTGGACTAAGGATTGTGAAGCCAGTTTCCAGGAGTTGAAGAAACCTTTGATTTCATCCCCAGTGTTGATTCTGCCAGATCAGCGCAAGGATTATGAAGTATATTGCGACGCTTCTCGTCGAGGACTTGGAGCAGTGCTTATGCAGGAGGGAAGAGTTTTTCGTATGCCTCACAACAGATTAAGCCCCATGAGTTGAATTATGCCACCCATGATCTAGAGTTAGCAGCCATAGTGCATGCCTTGAAGACATGGAGACACTTTCTCATCGGAAACCATTGTGAGGTGTACACAGATCACAAGAGTTTGAAGTACATCTTCACACAGAAGGAGTTGAATCTCAGACAAAGGAGATGGTTGGAGCTCATTAAAGATTATGATATGAGATTGCATTACCACCCCGGAAAGGCTAACGTAGTAGCCGATGCGTTGAGCCGCAAGAGCCATGTCAACACTCTCATGACCGGAGAAATACCCAAGGAGTTAGCAGAAGATCTTCATGAGCTATGTTTGGAGATAGTTCCGAGAGGCTATGTAGCAACATTGGAGATTCAGTCTACTTTGATGGATAAGATCAGAGAAGCTCAGAAGACGCATATGGAGATTGCCGGGATAAAGGAGAAGTTGAGCAAAGGAAAAGCTAAGGGATTTCGTGAGGATGAGCACGATACCTTATGGTTTGAGGACTGTGTTTATGTGCCTAATAACCTGGAGATCAGGAAGTTGATTCTGCAAGAGGCCCATGATTCACCATATTCGATTCACCCAGGAAATACCAAGATGTATCTAGATTTGAAGGACACTTTCTGGTGGACCAAAATGAAGAAGGATATTGCGGAGTATGTAGCAGTTTGTGATGTTTGTCAGAGAGTAAGGGCAGAGCATCAGAAGCCAGCAGGATTGCTACGGCCATTGCCGATACCCGAATGGAAGTGGGATAAGCTAGGCATGGACTTTATCACGGGATTGCCCAGGACTCGTTCAGGCTATGACTCAATATGGGTTGTAGTCGATCGTTTGACGAAGGTAGCTCATTTCATCCCAGTGAAGACCACTTATACAAGTGCTAAGTTGGCAAAGATATATATGACCAGGATCGTATGTCTACACGAAGTTCTGAGGACCATTGTATCAGATAGAGGAACCCAGTTTACCTCAAAGTTCTGGAATCAGTTGCACGAAACTTTGGGTAGCAGGCTTGAGTTCAGTACAACCTTTCATCCACAGACAGATGGACAGATCGAGAGAGTCAATCAGATTCTGGAGGACATGTTGAGAGCTTGTGCACTAGATTATGGATCTAGTTGGGACAATAATTTGCCATATGCAGAGTTCTCTTACAACAATAGTTATCAATCTAGTTTGAAGATGGCCCCTTTTGAAGCCTTGTACGGAAGGAGGTGCAGGACACCGTTGTTGTGGGATGAAGTTGGAGATCGTCAGTTGTTTGGACCGGATTTGGTTAAAGAGTCTGAAGAGAAGGTTAAGTTGACTCGCGATAAGCTCAAGGTAGCCCAGTCCAGGCAGAAGAGCTATGCAGATTCAAAACGTAAGGAGAGAGTTTACGAAGTCGGGGATAGAGTTTATCTTCGTGTGTCCCCACTCCGAGGAGTAAAGCGTTTTGGAGTTAAGGGAAAGTTAGCACCACATTTTGTGGGACCATACAAAGTTTTGGAGCGTATGGGAGAAGTTGCTTACAAGCTTGAGTTGCCTGAAGGATTGTCAGGAGTTCATGATGTGTTCCATGTTTCCCAGTTGAAGAAGTGCCACACAGAGACGACCGATATACCTCTAAGAAATACAGTACCACTGGAAGCAATTCAGTTGGATAGTGACTTGACCTATGAGGAGAAACCAGTCAAGATTCTTGAGTTTGCCAGCCGAGTCACGCGCAACAAGGTTATCAAATTTTACAAAGTTCAATGGAGCAACCATTCCGAGGATGAAGCCACCTGGGAGCGAGAGGAAGACCTACTGAAGGACCACCCTCACCTATTTTCTAGCCAACCCTAATCTCGAGGGCGAGATCATCTTAAGGGGGGTAGGTTTGTAACATCCCAAATTCCCAATTTGGAAAGTTATACATAGATCATCTATTGCATATCATATTTTATTGCATTTTGGCTTGATCCTAGAAATTCTACGCAACTCAAGGACCCACAGAGAGAGTTGGGGATTTCGTTATTTTCATATTTGAGTTCTCTCAAATTTTGAAAAGAGGATCATTTGATTTTTAATTATTTTATCTTCGTATATTTCTTTTATAAAAATAAAAGAGAGGGAACAAAATGACTTTCCCCAAATTAAAGAAATATAGAAGGTTTAATATTAAAGTCAAATAAGATTTTAGTCCGGTGTTTATCGCTATTTTGTTTGAATTAGAAAAAAATGCGTGTTTTGTCAAAAGTGCATTTTAGGGCCAAGAAAATGTTCATCTCGTTCTAAATATTTTATTTAGAAGGTGAAAATTTGTTTTGGCATTTTTAGAATTTTATTTTATTTTCTAGGATTAATTTTAGTTTCGGTGGATTTTTTTTAAATAAACTTGTTCGGACCGATCGGGCCGAAGGCCCAGCCGCGCTGCCTCCGCGTCCCGTGCCCGCACCGAACTCCGCCGGAGTCCGGGAGTCCGCCGCCGCCCCGGTGCCCCCTTCCCCAAGCCGCCCCCGCCCCCTCCCCCTTTAAATAACCCCCCACCGCTGCCGCCACCCCGTGCTGCACCACTGCCCGCAGCCACAGTAGCAGTAGCCGCCGCCACCGGTTGCCGCGCCGCCGCCGCCGTTTGCCGCGCCGCCGCCCGCTCGCGCGCAGGCCTCCGCCGCCGCCGCCGAATCCACCCCAGCCCCGCCGGAGCCCCAAGCCCCGCCGGATCCGACGAGGTAGCCGCCGCCGCCGCCGTTTTTTTAAAACCGTTCGGTTTTTAAAAAAACCCTAGATCCGTTTTTAGATCGGTTCGTCGGTTTTCTCGGTTTAGTTATTTAGCGGACGTTCGTCCGTACGTTTGTTTTAACGAACGGTTTTCTTCGTTTAGCCGCAGACAACGAACGTTCGTTCGTTAGCCTGTTCGTCTGTTTTTCTTTTTCTCGGGTTTTTTGTGATTATTTTCGGTCGCGATTTCAGATCCGATTTTCGTTTTAGTTTAACTTTTCGCTCGTTTATCGGAATTAGGCGATTCAAGTGCCTAGAGTTTCGTCTCGAAACCCTCTTTTCATTTAATCAACTCAAGCAAGTTTTTGTTACTGTAAAATTTGACTTAGGTCCAGATTAGTAAATGAAGCTTGTAAAATTTGAGTTTCGTTGCTTCGTTTGATTTGATTCTTTTTGCAAATCGGAGTTGTTAAGTTGAACTTTCTGGTTAGATCTCTCATTTGAGTTTTACTTGTGCATTAAATGAGTGTTTATTGTATGCTTGTTTGTTTGCGATAGAGTACCCGGAGTGCGCAGCGTGCTACTACGAGTCTCTAGGTTTCATGGATCATCAGCAAGGCAAGTAACACTTTGATCATACCTCTTTACTACCCAGTTTTATTGCATTAGATAAATCCTCACACATTGCATGATTATGATCTGATTTAATATGTGGGTTTTGGGAAGTAGATGAGGTAGTACCTATGTCCTATTTATTATCAAACCTTTGGGAGTTACTTCTACGTTTTCTTATATTGCTATGCTATGCTAGTAGACGTGGATTGGGTGAGTGTATCCATGACAGATGTGAATTTGATAATTAATGGTTCAACTTAAGGTGTCAACTTTAATACACATCTGGGTGGATTGAGGCACCTGGGGAACCCAGTATTGCCTGTATTTTTGGAAATCCCGGGGTTCCGTGTGATTTTTCCTATGGACCGCCACCCAGGCTCAAAGGGATCATGAGATTATTCATGCTAGAAACTTCCGTGTGCAGCCACAAGCTATTATGGGCTCTAGCATAGTTGATTAAGTTGCAAGATCTCTTTCAGTGGTGGGCTAGCAGATGTAGGGGAAAGTAGGTGTAACTGTCCATCCGGAGTAAAGAGTAATTGTTTCTGAAAGATTGTGTCTCGGTCATCCGTTTCTCAAACACCATGTAGTGCGAGAAAATCCAACGGAGGAGATCGAGTCTTGTGGGGAAAAGTGCGCAAACCTCTGCGAGTGTACAAACTAATCATGGTTAGCCGTGTCCCCGGTTATGGACGTTTTGAGTATCTAGTCTTTGGATTATCATGTGAATCTCATCATGTTACTTAATTAATCTGTTGGGTTTAATGATGATGCTTAATTGGGATTGAGTTGGAGGAACCTTCTCAATGTTTAACAACTACCATGATAGTTACATAAAACTTATTCTTTTGTTTTTGGGAAAAACTGGCTTTATGCAAAACTGTAACAATAGAGCTTTCCACCAGCCTTATATGCATGTAGTGATAGCTATATTTTGTTCATTACTCTTTATGTGTTACATTGCCAGCATATTCAATGTGCCGACCCGTTTTCGGGCTGCAACGTTCATGTTGCAGACTTTTCAGACGATGAGTAAGGTGCCATAGGTCATGGTCTTATACTCAGTTGAAAGATCGAGGATGTCGCCTAGAGGGGGGGGGGTGAATAGGCACTTTAAAATAATTACGGTTTAGGCTTGAACAAATGCGGAATAAACCTAGCGGTTAATTTGTTAAGAACAAAACCTACAACAACTAGGCTCACCTATGTGCACCAACAACTTATGCTAAGCAAGATAAGCAACTATGTGATAGCAAGATATATGACAAAGAACAATATGGCTATCACAAAGTAAAGTGCATAAATAAAGGGGCTCGGGTAAGAGATAACCGAGGCACGCGGAGACGATGATGTATCCCGAAGTTCACACCCTTGCGGATGCTAATCTCCGTTCGGAGCGGTGTGGAGGCACAATGCTCCCCAAGAAGCCACTAGGGCACCGTAATCTCCTCATGCCCTCGCACAATGCAAGATGCCGTGATTCCACTAAGGGACCCATGAGGGCGGTCACCGAACCCGTACAAATGGCGACCCTTGGGGGCGGTCACCGAACCCGTACACTTTGGCAACCCTTGGGGGCGGTCACCGGTACCCGTCAAATTGCTCGGGGCGATCTCCACAACCTAATTGGAGACCCCGACGCTTGCCCGGAGCTTTACACCACAATGATTAAGCTCCGAACAGCACCAGCCGTCTAGGGCGCCCAAGCACCCAAGAGGAACAAGCTCAAGGGCACCAAGCACCCAAGAGTAATAAGCTTCTCAACTTGTAACTTCCACGTATCACCGTGGAGAACTCAAACTGATGCACCAAATGCAATGGCAAGGGCACACGGAGTGCCCAAGTCCTTCTCTCTCAAATCCCATCGAAGCAACTAATGCTAGGGAGGAAAATGAGAGGAAAAACAAGAAGGAGAACACCAAGAACTCCAAGAACTAGATCCAAGGGGTTCCCCTCACATAGAGGAGAAAGTGATTGGTGGAAATGTGGATCTATATCTCCTCTCTCTTTTCCCTCAAAAACTAGCAAGAATTCATGGTGGGATTGAGAGTTAGCAAGCTCGAAGAAGGTCAACAATGGAGGAAGAACACGAGCTCAAAAGATTAGGTTCATTGGGGAAGAAGACCCCCTTTTATAGGACCTCCCGAATCCAACCGTTATGTGCTCAGGTCGTGCACAAGCGGTACTACCGCTTGGAGGAGCGGTACTACCGCTTAGCACGGCCAAAACAGCCCAAACGAGAGAGAAAACACGAGATTTTGGTCCGGGGCGGTACTACCGCTTAGGAGCCACGGTAGTACTGCTCTGGAGCGGTACTACCGCTCAGGAGCAGCGGTACTACCGCTCTGGAGCGGTAGTAAAAAATTACATCCGCTCTAGTCGCGGTAGTACCGCTGCAGCCTTTACCAAAACAGCCACAACTTTTGCAAACGGACTCCGAATTCAACGAAACCAAGTTTCTTGGAAAGCTAACGACATGGGCTAACACAATATTGATAGAAATATCATGAATAAGCAAATGAGAAAAGTCCCATAAGAAAATGGTGAGAACCCTTCATCGGATAAGACCGGTAAAACCTCCAACACCGAAAACATCATAGAAGACGCAAGCGAACTCCGTTTTCGATGAACTCAAGCTTGTCATCAAGATGACCATAAGCTCTAAGCCTCAAAAAAATAACCAAACAAGAACCAAGAAACATGATGTAAGGATGCAATGGTTTGAGCTCTCTACTAACAATACGATCAAGCTACCAACTTGAGAGCCCCCTTGATAGTACGGCAAACGATCCTATAACTCGGTCTCCCAACTACCACCACAAGACCGGTAAAATAGAAAACCTATCAAGGGAAAACCTTTGCCTTGCACATGGTCCACTCGAGCTAGATGAAGACGATCTTGACTCCCTCAAGTTGGACCACCTTTCTTGATTGCGTTGGCTCGATGAAGACTAGATGATTGCTCCCCCATAGTTCACTATGGGTGAGCCACTCTTTGGCACATCTTCACAAGTCCATTGACACCACAATGGATGGCAAGATTCAAGCACTTGATCTCTTCGTGATGCTCCACTTGAACTTGCACACGACAATCTTGATGATGATCACCACTTGATGTCATCCTTTCCATGGGTTGTATGATATCTTCCTCTTGACGCAAGCCCATGGATACGTACCTAACCCCACATACAACTCTCACATAGACCATGGGTTAGTACAAGAAGTGTAATGGACAATGCTTACCATACCATGGGATCACTTGATCCCTCTCGGTACATCTTCTACGCTTTGTGAGTTGATCAACTTGATTCACTCTTGACTTAGTCTTGATCAACCTTGAATCTTTGCAACTCTCTTCATTTGGATGATGTCTTGAAGGTAAACATGAATGATCACACAACCTTCTTCTTCAAGACATGCTTGCAATAAGCTCAACACTCGCATGACCAATCTTTGGATAATTCCTTAATAGCACCTTGGTCAACTCAAAAACTCCTTGAAACCAACACATGGACTTCAAGAAAAACCTATGGACAAATCCTTCAAATACAACTCAAGACAACCATTAGTCCATAGAGATTGTCATCAATTACCAAAACCAAACATGGGGGCACCGCATGTTCTTTTAATCTCCCCCATTTTGGTAATTGCTGACAATCACTTTCAAGTGAGTTTATATAAGGAATTATGCATCACCATGCAATGCAACAACTAATAGTGCATGCGAATGAGATGCAAATGCTAAGGAACGAAAACAAAGCAAGAAGAGATAACTCTTTAGACTTCTCCACAAAATTCTCTGAAATTCTCCCCCATTGGCATCGATTGCCAAAATGGGCGAAAATCTAAGAAGGCCAATATAAAGAGTGTTCCTCCATAAATTGTGTATTTCTCAACAAGAGAGTGGAATGCAATACACATACCCAACTGCCAATACTTGGAGGAAGACAAACTATATTGATGCCCAAAGATTGCAACAAAAAGATATGCCACAAAGACATAACAAAGAGAGACACAAGCAATCAGAAGATACCAATTGAAACAAGCAATCAACGGATATCAATTGAACCAACTAGACCAAAGATCCTATGACCCACATGAATGAAGGATATTATGATATGAGATGAGGAGTGTTCTAAAGAAACTGGAGAAGCTCCCCATGATTTGTGCACACATAAGAATTTTTGTATTTGAATACAAAGTGCACAAAATAGGATCATAGCTCCCCCAAAATCAATAGAAACTTACACCCAGTGCAAGTGAGAAAATAGGAAACAAAGCCTAGCGCTTGCAACAAGCACATGATTGAGCAACATGTAAAAGAGGCAACTTAAGAATAGGCTCAACCAAAATGGTGTGTGTGAGTCATGGCGAAGCACTTGAGAAGACTAAAATTAGGATGAGCATTAAGCATCAACATAGTCTTGAAATAATGAGGCACATGGTGCAAGGCCTATCATTCCCACACACAACTGGCAAAAGGGTTCACAAGCTTACTAATAAGCAAAAGAGAGCCTATGCTTGTGACAACCCGTGGTGAAGATAGACGAGGGGAGGCTCATCAAGACGAGGGATACCAATTAAGATGGCAAAAACCTCGTAAAGATAAGCAAGAGGAAAATAACCTTCACCACACAAGAGTGCAACAAGATGCAACGATAGAGAACATGCACTCAAGGCAAAAGCTTTCACGGAGCCACCAAAGAAATAACATAAGAAAGACAGGGTGGACGTGAAAGAGATGATATCAACTAGAGATGTAATTTATCTCAAGTGTATAAGGTTCTAGGTAGACGAATTCATGACGATATATATCTACAAAGAAGGATGTACACTCGAAATAGTTACAACACGAAGGAACAAGATATCCACAAGGAAGTCATAAATATACCAATAAGATATTTGCTTGAAAGCATAGCACTTGGATAGATATGGTCTTATTGTATATAAAAGAATTCCTACCACACAACCATCAAAGACATCACAACTAGCAACATGAGATCATTGTTGGGATGCTTTAAGAAAGGAAACAAGTATCACAAGATATGAAATGAATATCATGCCAAGATACAACCTACACAAGGTTGAATACAAGAAGGGAAAGCATGAATAGATACTTGTTACCGAGATATCATTGGAAGGATGTAGTAGATACCAATTGAAGGTAGATAGTAGTTCATTGATCATCCTAGCTTGACTCCAATATGCACATGGTGACAACACCTTCCTTGTGAGTGAGCCAAGCATCCAATGCATCTCCAAATGTTCCTAGAAGAACAACATAAACTAAACGGTACCCAAACTCATCGGGACCAAATAGTTAGAAACACCAATACATAGGACAAACTCCACATAAATATGTGCATATAGATATGAAAATGAATTTCATGCACATCTCATCCAAATTGAGAGTAGGTGGAGTTTCCCCTATATATTGAGTCAAAGAAAGAAAGCATGCCAAATGAAATACATGAAGTAAACATGCATGCTCAAGACTTTCAAAACCCGAAACCAAAAGACAAAGAAATGCCAAGTGAAAAGGATACCAAATGGAGAAATCATAACTTGGAAGATATCATTAAAGATACATCAAGGAATGAGATATCCATTGATACACACTAAATTAAAGATGTCAAACTCCCAAAGAGAGGATGGTTCCAAACATACCAAGCTCTCAACAAAGTTTCATGATGGCACAAAGTACCAAAAAGAAATGGCTTGCCTTCCACCAAAACACACTTGATAAGGATCACAAGAAGAGTGAAGAAAAAGAATAGCTCCCCCACGAGTTGTGCATTATATAGGATTTGTATTTGAATACAAAATGCACAAGGTGGGATCACTGCTTTCACTCTATCTAGAAAACACTAGACAAGAACAAGAAATAAACAAGATCCACAAGTGGTATGGAAGACAACGGGAGTTGACACAAACCTTGGCAAGAGAAAAGGCAAGTAAAACAAAAGCCAATGTAAAGATGATCAATAAATTCTACCACACATAAATGACTACCAATTGTCGAAAGACAAGAAGTAGATGGAAAGAATTCCCGGTGGTAGATAGCAAGGATATCCAACATCATCTTCACACCACACACAAGCAAATTGCAACTTGTAGAGCTAACATGCCACCTAGGAACAAGATAATCTACAATATCAACACTAGGTGACAACATCTCAAATGTACACATTTTCTAGGCTAGTAATATCCATAGCATATTACTCCCCCATAATGTGATACCAATGAAGAAAACTTAACAAGAGGCAATAAGAGGATCCAACACGAGATAATCAATGGAATTTTTAGAATTTGAATTTCCCATGAGAGATATACCACCTAGCGACTAGATAATCTTGAAATATCATTACTAGATGGTATTACTCATGTGCACACATTTATAGGATTGTGAGGTGCACAAAGCACACCACTCCCCCATAATGGATATTCCATTAATCTCTCACAAGAGCCAACTAAGAAATAAACAAGATGCACTAAGGCTCAACAAACAACACACAAGTACATGATGTGCAAACCAACATACACAACGGTAATTTGGAGACACATCATATACAAACACATGCAAGGAACAAAACCAAAACATGCAAAGGGGCAAGTAACTTTCAATGTAAACAATTTAAGTACAAGTTACCGCAAGGAGACACATTGGATATAAGATATAAACTTGATGATTCAATTGACTTGGCTTGAGACAATAAGAGTGATGAAGTCCCCTTAATTCTTCATAATGTAGCCAAGTCTCCAATGCCCTCCAACAACACCTATTGATCAAGTTTGAGCTTGTTGGTCCCCAACCAAGTTGGGTCCTAAGAGGTTAGTCACAATAGGTTTGGCTACCCAAATGGTTCTTTGCTTGACACCACTTTGAGTACCAATAAACTTGGCAAACACATTGCCAACCTTATCCTTACCAAGAGAATAGATATCATCAATAATAATTGGGTTGGATAAGTTACCACTAGTGCATGAAGAAGCGACGTGACCTTTCTCACGACATAAGTAGCAACGTCTACTCTTCACTTTCTTATCACTTGATTTCTCAATTTGAGAAGCATTAACTTGAGTCTTCTTGGGAAGAGGCCTTTCTTCAACTTGATGTTGAGCATGAGATTGAACTTGTGCCCTCTTCCCTTGTTGCTTGACACTAATGGCCTTCTTCTTCAATGGGCAAGATCTAACATGATGCCCTTCTACTTTGCACTTGAAGCAAACAATCTTGGCCGAATTCTTGACTTGTTCTTGGCCCTTCTTTTTGTTCATGTTGGACTTCTTCTTCTTATTGGAGTTGAATCCAAATCCACCTTTTTCATTGGGGGATCTTTGCACAATCAAGATATTGTTGAGTGTGGATTTCCCTTCATGACACTTTTCCAAGTCTTTCTTCAAAGAAGTGACTTGGGCCTTGAGCTCTTTGATTTCCTCTACATGGTTAGTCTCAACACAAGTACTAGAGGAAGTATAAGCTTCATCGTTAGAGCAACAAGGCAAGGAAAGCAATTCATCACAAGATGTACCAACATTGTGAGTAGATGAATTACAAGGACTAGCACATGGCAATATACTATTTTGACTAGAAGTAGTGCTAGTATCCACATGAGGCTCACTAGATGTTACCTTAGCAATCATGGCCTCATGAGATATCTTTAGCACACTATGGGATACTAGAAGATCATCATGAGAGCTTGAGAGCTTTTCATGACTTTCTTCCAATTTCCCATAATTGCAAGATAACACCTCAAGTTGAGCCCGTAGCTCAACATTCTCCTTCAAAATGGATGCTTCACAAGTAATAGAATTAGTAGCACAAGAATGATCATTAACAACAAGAGGAGAAGGCAACTTGGCAACCTCTTTTAAATAAGAAGCTTCAAGTTGAGCATGAGACTCGGTGAGTTTGATGAGCTCACCCTTGATGACCCTTGAGCCATTTTCGAGGTGCTCAAAATCCTCAAGGAGTCTAGCATGAGCAACTTCAAGCTTAGCATTTTTAGTTTCAAAAACATTGGCCACCTTAAGAGCTCTATCAGTAGATTCCTTCACTCTAGACAATTCTAGAGCAAAAGTCTCCTCAAGAGATTCCTTGGTGGTTTGTTCAAGTTCAAGAGCTTGAGAGAGGTCCGCAATCTCATTAGCGTAATCACGCCCATGACCTTCCATTTTATCAATGGTGACCTCATGCTCCTCTAGATGAGATTCCAACTCCTCAATGTATTTCTTTCCATCAATGGCAATGGACATTATTTCCATGAAGTTGGAACGAGCAATTTTATTTTTATGAAGAGCTTTAAAAATCATTTCCCCCTTAGTTTTTAAGGAGGCAACATTATCATTCTCTTCATCATTATTCTCATCATCATTAGCATCAACATCATCATCAAGAGACATATTGGGGTACAAAGTAGGAGATACCTTTGATGCCTTAGCCATAAGGCAAAAAGCAATAGATGATGATGTAGGATCCCTTGAGGCATCATTAAACACCACATCTTGTTCCATGGAGTGTTCGGTTTCCACTACATTGTTAGCACAACAATTCGAGGAAATAGATGCATTTTTATCATGGCAACAAGACATAGCAAGCATATCATCATGAGATTTAGTCAAGCAATTTCTACATGATATGCAAGGACTATCAACACAAGCATGTGAAACATTTGGAGTGCTCGAAGTGTTAAAGCCCAAAGAAGGAGAATTCCAATAATATAGTGATGAAGGATCATCCACAATAAGCATACTATCATCATTGCAATGACCAACACTACTCACCATGTCATTACCTTGTGGCAAACCACATGTAGGTGAAGTAGAAGAAGTTGAGAAGACTATACGACTGGAGGTGGAGGGAGAACAATCATCCCCACAAATCTTGGACACACCATATTTATCTTGAAGCTTCGTCCACAACTCATGAGCATCTCGGAACGACATGAGTTGAAATATAACTACATTTCTCAAAGCATCGAAAAGCACATTAGAAGATTGAGCATTGAGATAAAAGTTTTTCTCATCCTCTAAAGATAATCTTTGGGGATTCTTTGGAGGAGAAAAACCCATATCTACAATTCGCTCTAAATTTGGGTCCATGACCCTAAAGAGATTAAGCATGCGAATTACCCAAACATCAAAATTTGTGCCATCGAAACTAAGAGTGTCAGAGCATCCTAATCCCCTAGTCGACATCTTTACTCTCTAGGCGGTAAAGCCTAATAAAGAGAGACGAGGCTCTGATACCAATTGAAAGATCGAGGATGTCGCCTAGAGGGGGGGGGGTGAATAGGCGCTTTAAAATAATTACGGTTTAGGCTTGAACAAATGCGGAATAAACCTAGCGGTTAATTTGTCAAGAACAAAACCTACAACAACTAGGCTCACCTATGTGCACCAACAACTTATGCTAAGCAAGATAAGCAACTATGTGATAGCAAGATATATGACAAAGAACAATATGGCTATCACAAAGTAAAGTGCATAAATAAAGGGGCTCGGGTAAGAGATAACCGAGGCACGCGGAGACGATTATGTATCCCGAAGTTCACACCCTTGCGGATGCTAATCTCCGTTTGGAGCGGTGTGGAGGCACAATGCTCCCCAAGAAGCCACTAGGTCCACCGTAATCTCCTCACGCCCTCGCACAATGCAAGATGCCGTGATTCCACTAAGGGACCCTTGAGGGCGGTCACCTAACCCGTACAAATGGCGACCCTTGGGGGCGGTCACCGAACCCGTACACTTTGGAAACCCTTGGGGGCGGTCACCGGTACCCGTCAAATTGCTCGGGGCGATCTGCACAACCTAATTGGAGACCCCGACGCTTACCCGGAGCTTTACACCACAATGATTGAGCTCCGAACACCACCAACCGTCTAGGGCGCCCAAGCACCCAAGAGGAACAAGCTCAAGGGCACCAAGCACCCAAGAGTAATAAGCTTCTCAACTTGTAACTTCCACGTATCACCGTGGAGAACTCAATCCGATGCACCAAATGCAATGGCAAGGGCACACGGAGTGCCCAAGTCCTTCTCTCTCAAATCCCACCGAAGCAACTAATGCTAGGGAGGAAAATGAGAGGAAGAACAAGAAGGAGAACACCAATAACTCCAAGAACTAGATCCAAGGGGTTCCCCTCACATAGAGGAGAAAGTGATTGGTGGAAATGTGGATCTATATCTCCTCTCTCTTTTCCCTCAAAAACTAGCAAGAATTCATGGAGGGATTGAGAGTTAGCAAGCTCGAAGAAGGTCAACAATGGAGGAAGAACACGAGCTCAAAAGATTAGGTTCATTGGGGAAGAAGACCCCCTTTTATAGGACCTCCCGAATCCAACCGTTATGTGCTCAGGTCGTGCACAAGCGGTACTACCGCTTGGAGGAGCGGTACTACCGCTTAGCACGGCCAAAACAACCCAAACGAGAGAGAAAACACGAGATTTTGGTCCGGGGCGGTACTACCGCTTAGGAGCCACGGTAGTACTGCTCTGGAGCGGTACTACCGCTCAGGAGCAGAGGTACTACCGCTCTGGAGCGGTAGTAAAAAATTACATCCGCTCTAGTCGCGGTAGTACCGCTGCAGCCTTTACCAAAACAGCCACAACTTTTGCAAACGGGCTCCGAATTCAATGAAACCAAGTTTGTTGGAAAGCTAACGACATGGGCTAACACAATATTGATAGAAATATCAAGAATAAGCAAATGAGAAAAGTCCCATAAGAAAATGGTGAGAACCCTTCATCGGATAAGACCGGTAAAACCTCCAACACCGAAAACATCATAGAAGACGCAAGCGAACTCCGTTTTCGATGAACTCAAGCTTGTCATCAAGATGACCATAAGCTCTAAGATTCAAAAAGATAACTAAATAAGAACCAAGAAACATGATGCAAGGATGTAATGGTTTGATCTCTCTACTAACAATACGATCAAGCTACCAACTTGAGAGCCCCCTTGATAGTACGGCAAACGATCCTATAACTCGGTCTCCCAACTACCACCACAAGACCGGTAAAATAGAAAACATATCAAGGGAAAACCTTTGCCTTGCACATGGTCCACTCGAGCTAGATGAAGACGATCTTGACTCCCTCAAGTTGGACCACCTTTCTTGATTGCGTTGGCTTGATGAAGACTAGATGATTGCTCCCCCATAGTTCACTATGGGTGAGCCACTCTTCGGCACATCTTCACAAGTCCATTGACACCACAATGGATGGCAAGATTCAAGCATCTGATCTCTTCGTGATGCTCCACTTGAACTTGCACACGACAATCTTGATGATGATCACCACTTGATGTCATCCTTTCCATGGGTTGTATGATATCTTCCTCCTGACGCAAGCCCATGGATACATACCTAACCCCACATACAACTCTCACATAGACCATGGGTTAGTACAAGAAGTGTAATGGACAATGCTTACCATACCATGGGATCACTTGATCCCTCTCGGTACATCTTCTACGCTTTGTGAGTTGATCAACTTGATTCACTCTTGACTTAGTCTTGTTCAACCTTGAATCTTTGCAACTCTCTTCATTTGGATGATGTCTTGAAGGTAAACATGAATGATCACACAACCTTCTTCTTCAAGACATGCTTGCAATAAGCTCAACGCTCGCATGACCAATCTTTGGATAATTCCTTAATAACACCTTGGTCAACTCAAAAACTCCTTGAAACCAACACATGGACTTCAAGAAAAACCTATGGACAAATCCTTTAAATACAACTCAAGACAACCATTAGTCCATAGAGATTGTCATCAATTACCAAAACCAAACATGGGGGCACCGCATGTTCTTTCATCAGTGATGTCGTTGGAGTTGATGGACTCACTTTATCTTCCAAGCCTTCCGCTGTTATCGTTATTAGATGGCCTTAAGCCATATTTATTGTAATAAGTTCTCTTGTGATACTTTCGATGTAATAAAGTGTGTGATTGCTACTCTGTTATAAATCCTTAATTACTGTGCGTGTCAGAATTACCAATCTAGGAATGATACTGATGCACAGAGATTAGACCATTTGAGGTCTGGTCGCTACACTTTTTGAGCATATTCATAGGACCAAATGACCTTACCTTGCCCAACTTGAGCTGAAATTGACACTCCATGTGAGTGCACCTTCCTGATAAAATTTTTGGACCAGATTATGCAGTTGCAAAGCAAGTGCATTAAATCTTGGTCCATATCTTTCCAAACTCCCCAAGATTGTAGTTCTTCCTTAGTTAATCATCGTAGACAACTCCATTGACCCCGGTCACTTCCCTCTTGATCACCAGTGCACGTTCAAGTTTACTGCAGTAAACTTCAGACGATGACTTCCATTTAACCACTGCGTCTTTAACCAAGTTACCACCGCAGTTGAGACCTACCCAGGAAGGAGTAACCCCCAGACATTGTTTGGCATCACTTGTGGCACTGTGTGCACCAGTGCGCGCGGTGACCGCCTCTCTGGCACGCCATGGACGCGAGCTGGATGGCTTCTTGCTCGGGCTCCTCCCCTTCTCGTCGTCTTCGCACGCGTGAGCGTGTCCAACAGCTAGCTCTCGTCGTCTCCGTTCCCCTCGACCCTCTCCCCCTCCGTCCGCTTGCTCAACAACGCAAACCGCCGCGTGCCCACGGACGCACAGTGGCGTTTTGGCTCGGTTCGTCGCCGCCGCCTTCCTCCCCGTGCTCCATGGCCTCCTCTTCCCCGTGGGCTCCTCCCTGTGCCTCTCCGTCCCCTTCCGTCGAGCCCATGCGTGAGCCCATGCGTCCGCGGCGTCGGACACGTATCCACGGCGACGCCAGCTCGGCCTCTTCGCCCCGCTCCTATTTAAGCCCACCCCGAGTCCTCCCGAGAACCCCACCAGCCTGGCCTCGCTCCACTACTTCTCCCCAGCCACTTGCCCAAGACCCGGAGCCCCTCCTCGCTGCTGTAGGCCGCCATGTCCGCCATGAAGCTCGACTTAAATCTGAGCCATCCGAGCCCTCCCCCTCCCTCCTGACCTGACCATAGCTCCACCCAGACCCAGTTGGTCCTCCCCGTGCCCTCGCCCCACCGCCGGAGCCACCTTGGCCGCAAGCCCCATCGCCGCCCGAAGATGTCGTCCGCCGTGGCCGCAACTCCGCTGGCTACACTGCTACTCGGGTTCTCCTCTCATCGCCTTCGGGTGCGGGACATCGCCCCGAGCTCACTGGTGGTCGGAGCACGGCAAACGGTAGCCGGAGCCGGCCGGACGGGCGCCGGAGCCGTGCTCCTCCCTCTGCCCCGTCGGGCGAGCGCGAGGAAGGAGACGAAGGCCCCGTCCCAGCTGGCCAGTGGGCCCTCGGCCCCACCTGTCGGCGGGCAGGTGTTGACCCCGCCTGCTTAGCTGGATAAGTGATGGGCCCCACAGCCGGTGGGACCCGCACGTCAGCGAGATAAGCCCCGGCCCCGCCTCCGATGACGTGGATAAGTGGAAGCGTTAACACATAGAGTACGTCTTTGCTTTCAGAAAGCGTATTACGCTTTCACTTCGGGCCCGAATGTGGTTTCCTCTCTGGTAAGCGTATTTTCTGAAACCCGTTTCTGCCTTATCCACTCAGGGACTTGTTTGTGATCATATTTTTGCAGATTAGTCCCTTATCTTCATCACCTCACAACCTTTTGCCCGTAACTCCGTTTGAGGTGATTCCAAAGCCCATTTCTTCGTCTCGTCGAGCCCGTTCTGTTGGTCTCACTTTCACCATGTGTTAACATTCTGAAAATGACCATTTTGCCCTTGCACGTAAACAGCCCCTCCGGGAGAAGACTCTTTCCGGCGAATCTTTCCGCGGCTTCACCGCACTTCTCCCCGATGCCTTCTTCATCCCCAGGCAAGCCACAATACCCACTTGCATGATAGTCATGCAGTAGCCATGGTTTTCAACTCGAATATTTAATAACTGTTTGTTTGTTTAAAAGATGGTTATCGTTGTTCCGGTGATGTTTAAAGTTGCATGTTCACATTCGTGCTATGTAGTTTTGTACTCTGTTACCATGTTCTACCTGCTAATATTCCTTTCATATGCTTATGCTTGGTAGTAGTACATGTTGATGTTGGTGATGGTTTTCGGTGCATGACTTCCATCTGTTCCGAGTGCCGTCGTATGCGTGTTCCATTGCATCAAGTTGGTTAAATGCTTGCATGGTAGCATTGTTGATATGTCTTGCATGATATTTATTGTTGATGCTAGTGGTCATGCTAGGTTTCTGTGAGTAGTGTTGTACTTGTGATATTCATGCACGTCATTATGCCATGCTCAGTTGGATATGATTCATTGTTGATATGGTCGATAGTTATGTTGTACCCTCATGCTTATTTTGATATCATGCTCATGCATTGTAATTGCATCATGTTATTTTATCATGGCTCAGCATATTTGCATTCAAGTTTAACCGGATTAAATTGAACTTGAACAATTGTTGGCTGAGTCATGGTGCCACTATATCGAGCTGACCAGTGCAACCACACTTACCTTTATGGGAGGGTCCTAACTGGGTCTATTGTCATGCCTCTCGCCGGTGCCTCCAACGAGGCAAGGTTAGGGCATGCGGTACCCTGGCCCAGTAAGCAGACATAACCTTGTGTGCCCGTAGTTGGATGATAAGCGCTTTTGTCCCTGTTTGGGACCGTTTTGCTGCCATGTGGCCGTTTTGCCACGACGGTGGCCATTGGTGTCTGGGGTAGACATGAGGCCACCCATGACTCAGCCCAGTGGGGAGTGAGTCGGAGTGGCCGGGAGAGTGTCATGGCAGTAGGACGGTTTTGTTGGAACGTCGTTGGTCCACCCGAATGGGAGTGCGAGGCCATGGGTTCCGTGGTGTGGGTACAGTGTGCTAACCTCTGCAGATTGTGTGTTAAATCCATCGATAGCCATGCCCGCGGATAAGGGCCTAGTTCGTGTCGGTCACACTATGGGTCAACAGTAATAATAATAATGTGCTTAATAAACCCCGATTCGATGATGAGATAAGTTGGTTATGTGATCTGTGTATGATCATAGTTTGGTTATGAGGTAACCCGTTGAACCAAGAGTGGTTCCGTTTGTGATCCGTGAATGATCACCGTTTGGTTACGAGGTAACCCGTTGAACCAAGAGTGGTTCCGTTTGTGATCCGTGAATGATCACCGTTTGGTTACGAGGTAACCCGTTGAACCAAGTATGGTTCCGTTTGTGATCCGTGAGTGATCACCGTGGTATCGAGGATATCGAGTTGTTGGATATTCGTGATGTTGTGCAAGAATCGTGGGTAAAGATCAAGCTCCTTGTGGTTATTTAATGATTATTGCGGTATTGTTTATACCAAGCTTGATTTGATCCTAAGATGATCGTGTGATGTCCAAGGTTGGTAAGTGATGCATGTGTTGGTTTCGAGGTAACCCGAGCAGAATAAGTGCTGCATATAGTGTCATCATGTTGCATGCTAGTATCGTCAGATTCATATGTTCATGCCATGCTCACATTATGCTAGTTGTATCATGTTCATGTTGTTCATGCCATGTTATTCTGATGATATCATGTTAATTTCCTCTTAACCTGTAATTGCCATGTTGTTGTTTGTCTTGAATGCTTCTGGTTGTTGTGAGCTTGAAAGTACATTCAATGTACTGACCTGGCGTCTCATGCCAGTTTGCAGGTCATGTCGGATTTGATTGCTTGTTTGCCGTGGATGCCGTGTTTGCGAGCTAGGATAAGCGTTCCAGTCAGAGTCCCTACGGAGTGGAGTTCACTACCGTCGTCGTTGTTCCACTGCTAGAGTTATTCCGCTGCTTCTAGTTGTCTGCTGCTTGCATAGAGCAACAGTGGCAGGCGTAGTGTCGCCATGCTGATGTAATCCTTGTACCCAAATAGATTGTAATAAAGAGCTGGTTTGTTCTATGCTAAGCAGTGCCGTATTCCAGAAGAATTCATCTCGATCTCTGGGCTGGAATATGGGGTGTTCTGGTTTTCTCTGATGAATTACAATGTCTAGTCACTCCTTGATCTTCAAGGGTGCTCTGCATTTATGTTTTGCGGTCTCAGAATGGGCTAGCGAGATACCATCTTGCTATACCATGTTACGATTATTTTGAGAAAGTGTTGTCATCCGAGATTTATTATTATTGCTCTCTAGTTGATTATGCCATTTATATGAGTAGATGTGAGACCTAAATGTTATTGGGAATGTGGTTAGTTCATAATCTTTGCTGAAAACTTGAATGCTGGCTTTACATATTTGCAACAACAAGATCAAATAGAGTTTGTAGAAGTTTTTCTTTATCACTTTCAGTTAGTCAACTGAATTGCTTGAGGACAAGCAAATGTTTAAGCTTGGGGGAGTTGATACGTCTCCAACGTATCTACTTTTCCAAACACTTATGCCCGTGTTTTGGACTCTAACTTGCATGATTTGAATGGAACTAACCCGGACTGACGCTGTTTTCAGCAGAACTGCCATGGTGTTATTTTTGTATAGAAATAAAAGTTCTCGGAATGACCTGAAACTTCACGGAGTCACATTTTGGAATTAAAAAAATATTGGCGAAGGAATCAACAAAAGGGGGCCCACACCCTGTCCACGAGGGTGCAAGGTCTGCCCCCTAGGGCGCCCCCTGCCTCGTGGGTCCAATGGACCTCCACCGACCTCAACTCCAACTCTATATATTCACGTTCGGGGAGAAAAAAATCAAAGAAAAGGAGTCATCGCATTTTACGATACAGAGCTGCCACCAAGCCCTGTTCTTCCTCGGGAGGGCTGATCTGCAGTCCATTCGGGGCTCCGAAGAGGGGAATCCGTCGCCATCGTCATCATCAACCATCCTCCATCACAAATTTCATAATGCTCACTGCCCTGCATGAGTAATCCCATCATAGGCTTGCTGGACGGTGATGGGTTGGATGAGATTTACCATGTAATCGAGTTAGTTTTGTTAGGGTTTGATCCCTAGTATCCATTATGTTCTAAGATTGATGTTTGTATGACTTTGCCATGCTTAATGCTTGTCACTAGGGCCCAAGTGCCATGATTTCAGATCTGAACCCATTATGTTTTCATGAATATATGAGTGTTCTTGATCCTATCTTGCAAGTTATAGTCACCTACTACGTGTTATGATCCGGGAAACCCCGGAGTGACAATAGTTGGGACACTTCCCGGTGATGACCATAGTTTGAGGAGTTCATGTATTCACTAAGTGCTAATGCTTTGGTCCGGTACTCTATTAAAAGGAGGCCTTAATATCCCTTAGTTTCCATTAGGACCCCGCTGCCACGGGAGGGTAGGACAAAAGGTGCCATGCAAGTTCTTTTCCATAAGCATGTATGACTATATTCGGAATACATGCCTAGATTACATCGATGAACTGGAGCTAGTTCTGTGTCACCCTATGTTATAACTGTTGCATGATGAATGACATCCGCCATAATTATCCATCATTAATCCATTGCCTACGAGCTCGTTTCATATTGATCTTTGCAAAGTTACTTCTCCTTTTCCACTGTTATGATTGCTACAAAACTGCCATTGTTACTTTTGCCACCGTTACCGTTACTTCCACACTACTTTGCTACTAAATACTTTGCTACAGATATTAAGTCTTTTAGGTGTGGTTGAATTGACAACTCAGCTGCTAATACTTGAGAATATTCTTTGGCTCCCTTTGTGTCGAATCAATAATTTGGGTTGAATACTCTACTCTCGAAAACTATTGCGATCCCCTATACTTGTGGGTTATCATGTACTGAAACCAATCTTATCCAAGACATACATTCTTGCATGGCAGGGGATACGCTAGTAGAATTAAAAAAATAATTATAAGTTGAAGCAAAATAAGCAGAAGCCATGCTTAATTACGAAAAAAGACTTGTCGTTATGACTTACTATATCCACTTCGAAGGTCTCATCCAGCATGATGCTAAAGCGCCTACCACCAACTAGGTGAGGCCTGTCTCACAGGCCACGCTCGTCTTTGCAGTATTCCCACATACTGAATTCCCTTTCATCGGCAGACATTTCCTATGTTCATATTTGGTGGCAACTACCAGGAAACTCAACACACAGATCACTATTACTCAATATGCAATGGGTTGAATTTAGGTCTGTTGAGTCTTCCTTCCTAAACTCTTATCTCACATATATGTTGGGCACTCCCTCTCTGATATTGCGGCCGTCGGTGATGGTCGCTGCACCTTCTTCCCCTAGTGCATAACGAAGGTCTAGCACAAAGAGATGAAAAGAGAAGCGACCCCCACGACCACAGTATGCATTCTTCTTCTCTCATATATGGTGGACACTCCATCACCGATTTTTCGACTGTCGATGATGGTCACTACTACTTCTTCCCCTAGTGCATAACAAAGGTAAACCGACCCCCACGACAAGAGTCAGCATTCTTCTTATCTCATATATGGTGGAGACTCTCCCTCACTAATTTTTTGGCTGTCATGTATGGAGCCCCGACAGACTTAAAGTCAACTCGAAATGTCGTTTAATTCTCTTTCTAGCAAATCCGGGGCACTCGATATTTCCTACATATTCTAGCACAAGTCACGCTTAAATCCATGAAAAAAATCCAGCATGACCTTTGCTAAAATAGGACATATCGAGCACCTGCAATTTGCTGGAACGAAAATGAATCAACACTCTGGTAAAACATAGGCCACTCAAAAATGAATCAACACTTCGCACATGAGCATAAACTAGTGCTCATTGCATTTCAATGGTTCAATATTGACAAAAACATTTCAATATATGTTATAACCTAAACATTTCATTTGGTCAAGAAGCATAACTAAATACCGTAGTTCTACTCTATTCAACACCGAGGAGTGGAGAAGGAGGAGGTGGACTTTTAGCTCACCGACTCGGGTGTAGAGGAAGTAGAGGTAGCTCGGATGACGACCACTCAAAGGAGACACGACTCTACAAAGCCTGTATATCCCACCGTGTAAAATTTTAATTAGATCATCAAATCTCATAGAGCATTCTTTGATTACAAAGTGATAATGACATAAATTCAACTAATTCTATTAATTCAACTAGTTCAACTAAGCACTTACTAAAAAAAACTAGTTTTATTAACTTTCTTACTAAAAATAAACTAGTTCTATAGTAAAATTTTAATTAGGTCATCAAATCTCATATACCTAAATTTTCTTACTAAAAATAAATTAGTTAATTCAACTAGTTCAACTAAGCACTTACTATAAATAAAAGTAACTAATTTTCTTACTAATTGAACTAGTTCTATTAAGCACTTCCTAAATAACTATTTCTATTAAACACTTACTAAAAACACTAAAAAGAAAAAAAAGTA
>NC_041389.1:639728463-639768692 GCF_002162155.2 Triticum dicoccoides
TGAGAGAGGAGGGGGAGGAGGGCTGCCGGTAGAGGGCTTGGCCGGAGGAGGAGGGGCGGCCGAAGGAGGAGGGAGGGACGCAATAGGGAGGAGGGAGGAGGGAGGAGAGATGGAGGGACTACCTCAGTGGAGGAGGAGGAGGATCGTCGGCGACGATGGGCAACGACGGTGGTCGGGGAATGCCGGCGGCGGCAGACAATGAGGGGTGCAAGGGAGAGTGCGAGTGGAGAGGGAGAGTGGGGGCGACCGGTTTGGGAAGATATCTGGCGTTTAGAAGTAGCGCGTGTTATGATAAAGCGCTACTGCTAAACTACATAGAAGTAGCGCTTTTAACTGGAGACGCGCTACTGCTATGCATGTAGCAGTAGCGCCTTCTGCAAAACGCGCTACTACTAAGCTAAGGCTAAGCATGTAAAAAATCAAAAATACATTGGTCATCAATGATCTTTTTGTGTAGAATCTAAATTGTCAACAGGAATCTTCCCCGGTTTAAGAACCGGCGAAGATTCCTATTGCAGCCACAGATCCTACACATAGAGTTCAATGAAGACCAAGTGGTTGTGATGGTTTGAGAAGTAACATATTTAAGGTGGTAAACACATTGTTCACGGAGCGAGGGGGGACTAAACTTAGTTGCAACGAGTGGACTACTTAGCAGCAGTGAGTGTGGGCGAAAAGCGCTGCTGCTAAGTTCAATAGCAGTAGTGCGTTTATAAAACCGGCACTACTACTATACCTAGTCTGGCGGCAACCTCGTGGCAATATTAGTAGTAGCTCCGTTTTTCCTAACGCGCTACTGCTATGTTGGTATCAGTAGCGCAGTGTGAGTCCGCGCGCTACTACCAAGTAACAGTAGCGCCTTATTTTAAGTCGCGCTGCTGGTAAGATTGCGTGTATAAGGTTTTCCCTAGTAGTGTTACTAGGGACATGGTATTTTTTTATGTATCCACGCATGTATTAAGTTCCCGATCAATACAATTCTAGCATGAATAATAAATCTTTATCATGAATAAGGAAATAAAATAATAACAACTTTATTATTGCCTCTAGGGCATATTTCCATCAGCCTCCCACTTCCACTAGAGTCAATAATCTAGATTACATTGTAATGAATCTAACACCCATGGAGTCTTGGTGTTGATCATGTTTTGCCCCCGGGAGAGGTTTAGTCAATGAGTCTGCTACATTCAGATCTGTATGTATTTTGCAAATTTGTATGTCTCTATCCTTGACCTTTTCACCAATGGAGTTGATGCATCTCTTGATGTGTTTGGTTCTCTTGTGAAACCTGGATTCCTTCGCTAAGGCAATTGCTCAAGTGCTGTCACAAAATATTTTCATTTGCCCTGATGAAATGGGTATTACACGTAGATTGGATATGAACTCCTTAATCCAGACTCCTTCTTGTGTTGCTTCACACGCAGATCCCATCACGACGCTCTGCTTGGAACTGCACCAACTGACAGCTCCACCATTCAATATAAATACGTATCCGGTTTATGACTTAGAGTCATCCGGATCAGTATGAAGCTAGCATTGACGTAACCATTTACGACGAGCTCTTCGCCACCTCCATAAATGAGAAACATATCCTTGGTCCTTTTTAGGTACTTTAGGATGCTCTTGACTGCTACCCAGTGATCCACTCTTGGATTACTTTCGTACCTCCCTGCCAAACTTATGGCAAGGCACACACCAGGTCTGGTACACAACATAGCATACATGATAGAACCTATGGTTGAGGCATAGGGAATGACTTTCATTTTCTCTGTATCTTCGGGCGTGGTCGGGCTTTGAGTCCGACTCAATTTCACACCTTGCAACATAGGTAAGATTCATCTGGATTATTGCCTCTAGGGCATATTTCCTTCAGTCTCCCACTTGCACTAGAACCAATTATCTAGATTACACAATAATGATTCTAACACCCATGGAGTCTTGGTGCTGATCATGTTTTTCTCGTGGAAGAGGCTTAGTCAACGGGTCTGCAACATTCAGATCCGTATGTATCTTCCAAATATCTATGTCTCCCTCCTTGACTTGATCGCGGATGGAGTTGAAGCATCTCTTGATGTGTTTGCTTCTCTTGTGAAATCTGGATTCCTTCGCCAAGGCAATTGCTTCAGTGTTTTCACAAAAGATTTTCATTGGACCCGATGCACTAGGTATTACACCTAGATCGGATATGAACTCCTTCATCCAGACTCCTTCATGTGTTGCTTCCGAAGCAGCTATGTACTCCGCTTCACACATAGATCCCGCCACGACGCTCTGCTTGGAACTGCACCAACTGACAGCTCCACCATTCAGTATAAATACGTATCCGGCTTGTGACTTAGAGTCATCCGGATCAGTATCGAAGCTAGCATCGACGTAACAATTTACGACGAGCTCTTCGTCACTTCCATAAATGAGAAACATATCCTCGGCCTTTTTAGGTACTTTAGGATGCTCTTGACCGTTGTCCAGTGATCCACTCTTGGATTACTTTCATACCTCCCTGCCAAACTTATGGCAAGGCACACATCAGGTCTGGTACACAACATAGCATACATGATAGAACCTATGGTTGAGGCATAGGGAATGACTTTCATTTTCTCTATATCTTCAGACGCGGTCGGGCTTTGAGTCTGACTCAATTTCACACTTTGCAACACAGGTAAGATCCCTTTCTTAGACTAGTCCATATTGAACTTCTTCATAACTTTGTCAAGGTATGTGCTTTGTGAAAGTCCTATTAAATGTCTCGATCTATCCCTATAGATCTTGATGCCCAATATATAAGCAGCTTCACCGAGGTCTTTCATTGAAAAATTCTTATTCAAGTATCCTTTTATGCAATCCAGAAATTCTATATCGTTTCCAATCAACAATATGTCATCCACATATAATATCAGAAATGCTACAGAGCTCCCACTCACTTTCTTGTAAATACATGCTTGACCATAAGTCTGTATAAAACTATATGCTTTGATCACATCATCAAAGCATATATTCCAACTTCGTGATGCTTGCACCTGTCCATAGATGGATCGCTGGAGCTTGCACACTTTATTAACACCTTTACGATCGACAAAACCTTCTGGTTGCATCATATACAACTCTTCTTTAAGATATCCATTAAGGAATGCTGTTTTGACGTCCATTTGCCAGATTTCATAATCTACACCTGCATTGGATCTTGCGATCGTGCCAAGGACTGATGGTAACCATGCATGCATGGACACTGTTCATGTAGCGTCCGGGGATTCCGCTGCGTGCGTGGGCGCGTCCCAACAGGAAACAAAGGGCATGACAGCACAGGAAGTGGTGGCTTATGGCAAGCTTAAGAGTTTCTACACGAACATTATCAAGAAATTGGCACCACCGCTGCTCCGTGAAGTCCTAGCATCGCACCTATGACCGGAGGCGGAGCCGTTCACGCCAAAACGCACGACGCGCACATCCAAGAAGATGGCAACTGCGAGCCGGTCCAAGGATAGTCCAGTTGAGAATGTGCTGCTGCATGCTCTGGGTCTAGTTCCAGATGACCTTGTGGTGGATGATGGGGTGGTAAAGGAGCTGAAGGCGCTGTTCGATTCCCCCCTTTGTGAGCAGCATGTCAGGGTCATCGCGGCTCTCTTCGGGAAGACGGTGCCCAGTGAACAGGAGATGAACATGGAGAACGCGGTGGTGGTGTTTGCGCGCTAAGCAGCCCGTGGTGGTGTTGGTGGTCGATCCTTCATGGATTCACACCCACAGGTGTTGTGCTGGAATGTACGTGGCCTCAACAATCCAGCCAAGAGGAAGGCCGTTAGGGAGTTCATTAGCTCAGTTAGGTGAACTTGGTGTGTCTCCAAGAGACTAAAATGGATGTAATGGATCAGTTTACTGTGATGCAATGCTTGGGGCCATCTTTTGATGGTTTCTCCTACCTGCCGGCTGAGGAGACTAGAGGGGGGATCCTTATCACGTGGAACACCTCGGCTCTATGGGTGGATAACTTAGTCCCCAATGCCAATTTTATTTCGGGGTTGGTGCATACCAGGGAGGGACAACCTTGGTGGATCTCGGTGGTGTATGGATCGCAGAGTGATGAGCTGAAGACGCAATTCTTGGAGGATTTGAGGGCTAGGAGGCTGTTGTGCCAAGGACCGTGGATGATTTTGGGGGACTTTTACATGATCCTTCGCGCCTCTGAGAAAAACAACTCTAACGTCAACCGGACCATGATGGGGAAGTTCAGGGATTTTGTTGACGACCACGAGCTCAAGGAGATGTACATGCACGGCAGAAGGTTCACGTGGTCGAACGAGCGAGACACGCCCACGTTTACTAAGATTGACAGGATCCTTATATCCGTTGATTGGGAGTTGGAAAATGCAGAATACCTCCTCCAGGCGCTCTCCACGGGAGTCTCTGATCATGCGCCGCTGTTGCTTACTACGGGTGTGGGATTCTGCCCCAAACGCAGGTTCTAGTTTGAGCTTTTTTGGACTAGGTTGGATGGGTTTGAGGAGGCGGTGCAGGAGGCTTGGGTGTGCGACCCCGCGATCGTGGATCCGTACGCCAGACTGGATGCACTGATGAGGAATGAGGCTGCATCGCTTCAGGCTTGGGGTCAGCGCAAGATTGGTAACGTCAAACTCCTCATGCGGGTGGCCACTTGGGTGATTCATAAGTTGGATGTTGCACAAGAACGAAGGAGGCTGGAGCTGAGAGAGATTTGGTTGCGCCGCACGCTGAAACGAGCTCTGCTTGGCATGGCAGCCCTGGAACGCACTATTGACAGGCAGCGCTCGAGAATGCGATGGCTCAAGGAGGGTGACGCAAACTCCAAATTGTTCCAGGCGGTGGCCAATGGACGCAGGTCAAAGAACTATATTTCGCGTATCAGAGTTGGAGAGCATATCATTGCGGAGCAAGAGAACATGGAGGATGCCTTCTTCCATGCGTATAAGCAGTTGCTTGGTACGGCCCAAGCTAGGGAGCACACCCTGGATCTCCAATTCATGGGGATCGCCCCTCACGATCTTCAGGAGTTGGAAGCCACGATTACGGAGCAGGAGGTTTGGGAGACTGTAAAGGAGATGCCACCTGACCGTGCGCCGGGGCCGGATGTGTTCATTGCCGCTTTCTATCAGTGGGCCTGGCCTATCATCAAGCATGATGTTATGGCGGTTATGATGAAGCTGTATGTTGCGGATGGTAGGGGCTTTGCTAAGCTGAACAAGGCGCATATCATTCTCATTCCTAAGAAGCCAGAGGCAGAGGAGATTGGAGACTTTCGGCCTATTAGTCTTACACACAGCGCCCCAAGCTATTTGCAAAGGTTCTCGCTAACAGGCTTCAGAAACGCATGCCGGAGATCATGGGCATGAACCAGTCGGCATTCATTAAAGGACGGCACCTGCACGATAACTTCCTCCTTGTGAGGCAAGTGGCCAGGAAAATTCACGATCGCAGGGCGCCAGGGGTGCTCCTCAAGCTGCATATCTCGAGGGCCTTTGATTCCTTATCGTGGCCCTTCCTCTTTGAGGTCCTGGAAGCTAAAGGGTTTGGGAGAAGATGGTTGCAATGGTTGGCGATTCTGCTGCATTGGCGAGCACCAAAGTTATTGTCAATGGCGTGCCAGGTCGGAGGTTCTACCACGCTAAGGGTTTGCGCCAGGGCGACTCGATCTCCCCGCTTTTGTTCGTCATCGCCATGGACATGCTGACATCGTTGGTTCATAAGGCAATGGAGCTTGGAGTGGTGAGCTCATATCGTGGGATCTCGGCAATGCAACGGATCTCTATTTACGCGGACGATGTGGCCATCTTCATTAAGCCAACCACCACAGATCTGGAGTTCATCACTGCGGGGTTGGAGATATTCGGTCAGGCCTCAGGATTGCGTGTTAACTATCATAAGTCGTCGGCTATTTTGATCTGCAGTGATGCTGTGGACAGTGCCAGAGTGGCCGGAGTTCTACAATGTGGCATTACGGAGTTCCCCTGCAGGTACCTGGGGCTGCAGCTCGCCATCAGATGCCTCACCAGAAGCGACTGGCAACCCATGCTTGACAAAGTTAAACTTTTCGTGCCGGGCTGGCAGAGAGGGCTTATTCAGCGCCCAGGACGGCTTATTCTTGTGCAATCGGTGATCTCTGCCAAGCCAATTCATCACCTTATGATTACGGATGCTCCTGACTGGGTGTTTGAGGAGATGGACAAGTGGATGCGCTCCTTCTTCTGGGCCGGGAAGGACAAGGTGAACGGAGGCTAATGCCTCATTGCTTGGAGTAATGTGTGTCGACCCAAATGCTATGGTGGCCTTGGTGTGAAGAACCTCAAGCTACAAGGGCTAGCTATGAGGGTTGGATGGGAATGGTTAAGACGGACAGAGCCTAACAGGCCTTGGCAGGGGCTGTCCATGACCACGGATCTGGAGGCTCATGAGGTCTTTGATAGTCTGGTGGGCATCGAAGTGGGGAGAGGCGATCGGGTGCTTTTTTGGAGGGATCGTTGGATCCACGGTTTTGCAGTTAAGCACATTGCCCCGCTTGTGTTCGCCATGGTGCCGACTTGAGTAATCAACAAACGCACGGTTGAGCAGGCTCTCACCGACAGCAGCTGGTTGGAGGAGTGCCAGATGGGATTTTCTTTCATGGCCCAGCTTCAGCTGATGCATCTTATCCAGGCCATCGGCATGGTACCTAGGGATGCGGAGAGCTTGGATGTGTTCACCTGGCCTTGTTCCAGCTCGGGCTCATACTCTGCCAGATCGACTTATGCCAGACTTTGCGTGGGTCACACCAGGTCGCCCTTCGCGACATGCGTTTGGAGGAGCTGGGCACCTCTGAAGTGCAAATTTTTTGCCTGGCTTGCTCTGCAGCACCGCATCTGGACCTCTGATCGGAGGGCACGTCACGGCTTATAGGACGAAACATCTGCTTGCTACACCTGCTTACAAGATGAAGACAATGCTGACCATATCCTAGGCGCTTGCACCTATGCACGGGAGGTTTGGCACAGGCTCTGGGACCTTCTCGGGATTAACGTACCAGGACATGTGGCTGGTGAAACGATTCTAGACTGGTGGCTTAGGGCAAGGAAGGTCTTTCACTCTGCAGATCGGAGGGGGTTTGACTCCACTTTCATCGCGATGATCTGGGCGCTATGGAAACAATGGAATGCACGGGTCTTCAATAGGTTAGAGCAACAACGTACCCCAACAGAGCTTGTGTTGATGTTGCTAGATGAGGTTGCCGAGTGGAAGGCAGCCGGGTTGGGTGTAGGAGGACTCCAACGATTTGTGAGGAGTTAGTATAGGGTCCTAGGCTGGTGTGGCTGTTGGTTTGTATCTGTGCTACATGTTTGTTCGCATTCGTGGCGCACGTCATGTAATTATTTCTCTCCTTCTATAAAAATATGGTACGCCTTTGGCGTACTCTCGAAAAAAAATCGTATAATGCGGCAATTGCTAACATGATTTGGACAGACTTAAGCATCAGTACGGGTGAGAAAGTCTCATCGCAACCCTTTAAACTTGTCAAAAAACTTTTGCGACAAGTCGAGCTTTGTATATAGTGACATTACCATCAGCGTTCGTCTTTTTCTTCATGTGTTGCTTCAAAAGCAGCTATGTACTCTGCTTTTCTTGGAACTGCACCAACTGACAGCTCCACCATTCATTATAAATACGTATCCGGTTTGTGACTTAGAGTCATCCAGATCAGTATCGAAGCAAGCATCGACGTAACCATTTACAACGAGATCTTCGTCACCTCCATAAACGAGAAGCATATCCTTGGTCCTTTTTAGGTACTTTAGGGTGCTCTTGACCATTGTCTAGTGATCCACTCTTGGATTACTTTCGTACCTCCCTGCCAAACTTATGGCAAGGCACACATCATGTCTGGTACACAACATAACATACATGATAGAACCTATGGTTGAGGCATAAGGAATGGCTTTCATTTTCTCTGTATCTTTGAACGTGGTCGGGCTTTGAGTCTGACTCAATTTCACACCTTGCAACACAGGTAAGATCCCTTTCTTAGACTGGTCCATTTTCAACTTCTTCATAACTTTGTCAAGCTATGTGCTTTGTGAAAGTCCTATTAAACGTCTCGATCCATCCCTATAGATCTTGATGCCCAATATATAAGCAGCTTCACCGAGGTCTTTCATTGAAAAATTCTTATTCAAGTATCCTTTTATGCTATCCAGAAATTCTATATCGTTTCAAATCAACAATATGTCATCCACATATAATATCACAAATGCTACAGAGCTCCCACTCACTTTCTTGTAAATACAGGCTTCAACATAAGTCTGTATAAAACCATATTCTTTGATCACATCATCAAAGCGTATATTCCAACTCTGAGATGCATAAACAAGTCCATAGATGGATCGCTGGAGCTTGCACACCTTGTTAGCACCTTTAGGATCGACAAAACCTTCTGGTTGCATCATATACAACTCTTGTTTAAGAAATCCATTAAGGAATGCAGTTGTAACCTCCATTTGCCATATTCACAATATTATAATGCGGCAATTGCTAACATGATTTAGACAGACTTAAGCATCACTACAGGTGAAAAAGTCTCATCGCAACCCTTTGTACTTGTCAAAAACCTTTTGCGACAAGTCGAGCTTTGTAGAGAGTGACATTACCATCAACATTCGTCTTCTTGAAGATCCATTTATTCTCAATGGCTTGCCGATCATCAGGCAAGTCCACCAAAGTCCACACTTTGTTCTCACACATGGATCCTATCTCAGATTTCATGGCCTCAAGCCATTTATCGGAATCTGGGCTCATCATAGCTTCTTCATAGTTCGTATATTCGCTGTGGTCTAATAACATGACTTCCGGGACAAGATTACTGTACCGCTCTGGTGCAGAATGTGCTCTAGTCAACCTATGAGGTCCAATAGTAACTTGATCCTAAGTTTCATGATCATCATCATTTAGCTTCCTCTCTAGTTGGTGTAGGCATCATAGCAACGGTTTTCTCTGATGTGCTACTTTCCAATTCGAGAGAAGGAACAATTACCTCATCAAGTTCTACTTTCCTCACACTCACTTATTTCGAGAGAAACTCCTTCTCTAGAAAGGACCCATTCTTGGCAACAAAGATCTTGCCTTCGGATCTGTGGTAGAAGATGTACCCAATAGTTTTCTTAGGGTATCCTATGAAGACGCACTTCTCCAATTTGGGTTCGAGCTTATCAGGTTGAAGCCTTTTGTCATAAGTGTCAAATCCCCAAACTTCAAGAAACGACAACTTAGGTTTCTTGCCAAACCACAGTTCATACCGTGTCATCTCAATGGATTTAGATGGTTCCCTATTTAACATGAATGCAGCTATCTCTAATGCATAACCCCAAAATGATAAAGGAAAATCGGTAAGAGACATCATAGATCGCACTATATCTAATAAAGTACGGTTACTACGTTTGGACACACTATTACTGAAGGAAATATGCCCTAGAGGCAATAATAAAGTTATTATTTATTTCCTTATATCATGATAAATGTTTATTATTCATGCTAGAATTATATTAATCGGAAACATAATACATGTGTGAATACATAGACAAACATAGTGTCACTAGTATGCCTCTACTTGACTAGCTCGTTAATCAAAGATGGTTAAGTTTCCTAACCATAGACATGAGTTGTTATTTGATTAACGGGATCACATCATTATAAGAATGATGTGATTGACTTGACCCATTCCGTTAGCTTAACACTTGATCGTTTAGTATGTTGCTATTGCTTTCTTCATGACTTATACATGTTCCTGTAACTATGAGATTATGCAACTCCCGTTTACCGGAGGAATACTTTGGGTGCTACCAAACGTCACAACGTAACTGGGTGATTATAAAGGAGTACTACAGGTGTCTCCAAAGGTACATGTTGGGTTGGCGTATTTCGAGATTAGGTTTTGTCACTCCGATTGTCGGAGAGGTGTCTCTGGGCCCTCTCGGTAATGCACATCACTATAAGCCTTGCAAGAAATGTAGCTAATGAGTTAGTTACGGAATGATGCATTACGTAATGAGTAAAGAGACTTGCCAGTAACGAGATTGAACTAGGTATTGGATACCGACGATCGAATCTCGGGCAAGTAACATACCGATGACAAAGGGAATAACGTATGTTGTTATGCGGTTTGACCGATAAAGATCTTCGTAGAATATGTAGGAGCCAATATGAGCATCCCGGTTCCGCTATTGGTTATTGACCGAGAATAGTTCTAGGTCATGTCTACATTGTTCTCGAACCCGTAGGGTCCGCACGCTTAAGGTTTCGATGACAGTTATATTATGAGTTTATGAGTTTTGATGTACCGAAGGAGTTCGGAGTCCCGGATGAGATCGGGGACATGACGAGGAGTCTCGAAATGGTCGAGACATAAAGATCGATATATTGGACGACTATATTCGGAGTTCGGAAAGGTTCCGAGTGATTCGGGTATTTTTCGGAGTACCGGAGAGTTACGGGAATTCGCCGGGGAGTATATGGGCCTTATTGGGCCATACGGGAATAGAGGAGAGAGGCCAAAAGGAAGGAGGCCTGCGCCCCCCCTCTGGTCCGAATTGGACAAAGGGGCAGCCCTTTTTCCTTCTCCCTCTCCTCCTCTTTTCTTCTCCAACAAGGAAAGGAGGAGTCCTACTCCCAGTGGGAGTAGGACTCCCCCTTGGTGCGCCTCATCCATAGGCCGGCCTCCTCCCCCCTTGCTCCTATATATATGGGGGCAGGGGGACACCCCAAAAAACAACAATTGATCCTTGAGATCTATTAGCCGTATGCGGTGCCCCCCTCCACCATAGTCCTCCTCGATAATATTGTAGCGGTGCTTAGGCGAAGCCCTGCGACGGTAGAACATCAAGATCGTCACCACGCTGTCGTGCTGACGGAACTCTCCCTCGACACTCGGCTGGATCGGAGTTCGAGGGACGTCATAGAGCTGAACGTGTGCTAGAACTCGGAGGTGCCGTAGTTTCGGTGCTTGATCGGTCGGGCCGTGAAGACGTACGACTACATCAACCGCGTTGTTCTAACGCTTCCGCTTTCGGTCTACAAGGGTATGTAGATTACACTCTCCCCTCTCGTTGCTATGCATCACCATGATCTTGCGTGTGCGTAGGATTTTTTTTGAAATTACTACGTTCCCCAACAGTGGCATCCGAGCCTAGGTTTTATGCGTTGATGTTATATGCACAAGTAGAACACAAGTGAGTTGTGGGCGATACAAGTCATACTGCTTACCAGCATGTCATACTTTGGTTCAGCGGTATTGTTGGATGAAGCGGCCCGGACCGACATTACGCGTACGCTTACGCGAGACTGGTTCTACCGACGTGCTTTGCACACAGGTGGCTGGCAGGTGTCTGTTTCTCCAACTTTAGTTGAACCGAGTGTGGCTACGCCCGGTCCTTGCGAAGGTTAAAACAACACTAACTTGACGAACTATCGTTGTGGTTTTGATGCGTAGGTAAGAATGGTTCTTGCTCAGCCCGTAGCAGCCACGTAAAATTTGCAACAACAAAGTAGAGGACGTCTAACTTGTTTTTGCAGGGCATGTTGTGATGTGATATGGTCAAGACGTGATGCTATATTTTATTGTATGAGATGATCATGTTTTGTAACCGAAGTTATCGGCAACTGGCAGGAGCCATATGGTTGTCGCTTTATTGTATGAAATGCAAACGCCCTGTAATTGCTTTACTTCATCACTAAGCGGTAGCGATAGTCGTAGAAGCAATAGATGGCGTAACGACAACGATGCTACGATGGAGATCAAGGTGTCGCGCCAGTGACGATGGTGATCACGACGGTGCCTCGGATATGGAGATCACAAGCACAAGATGATGATGGCCATATCATATCACTTATATTGATTGCATGTGATGTTTATCCTTTATGCATATTATCTTGCTTTGAATGATGGTAGCATTTTAAGATGATCTCTCACTAAAAATTTCAAGAAGTGTTCTCCCTGAGTATGCACCATTGTGAAAGTTCTTCGTGCTGAGACACCACGTGATGATCGGGTGTGATAGGCTATATGTTCAAATACAACGGGTGCAAAACAGTTGCACACGCGAAATACTCAGGTTAAACTTGAAGAGCCTAGCATATACAGATATGGCCTCGGAACACGGAGACCGAAAGGTCGAACGTGAATCATATATTAGATATTGAAAGTGCTAGTTATCGACTAGGGGGGGGGGGTGAATAGGCGATTTTTATGAAAGTCTTCAAAACATAGAAGTTTCAAAGACAAACAATAGAAACAACCTAATTGATATGCAGCGGAAGATAAACTACAACAAGCAAGCCATAATCAAGTATGCAATAGCATTAACGTACGAAGACTAATAGCAGCTAGGTAGTAGGATCAGGATGGAAGATAGTATGAAGCCAATCAACAATAGTAGTCAAGCAATGAAGTCAATCAGATAAGAAGATAAGCAATGACTTCACGAAGACAAACTCAAAGTAAAGGAGGGAAGAGATAGAACCAGTTGCTTGTTGAAGACACAAGATTTGTTGGACCAGTTCCAGTTGCT
The DNA here is from genome assembly GCF_002162155.2 of Triticum dicoccoides. Taxonomy (NCBI): domain Eukaryota; kingdom Viridiplantae; phylum Streptophyta; class Magnoliopsida; order Poales; family Poaceae; genus Triticum; species Triticum dicoccoides. The sequence goes on from NC_041389.1 coordinate 639,741,018, forward strand.
GTGACAACTGTACGTCTGGTTAGGGAGGTTGAGATTCAACTCAGAAGACCGTGTATTCACCTTATTCCCCTTGAGCTAAGGACACCCAGTCCTCGCCCAATCACTCTGGTAAGTCTTCAAGGTAGACTTCCAAACCTTCACAGACTCCGTTCACCCGGCAATCCACAATGACTCTTGGATGCTCAGAACAAGACGCCTAACCGGCTGGAGGATGCACAGTCCTCAAGTGTAATAAGTCTTCAGGTCACACAGACAGAAAGACTTCAGTGATGCCTAACACTCTTTGGCTCTGGGTGTTTGGGCTTTGTCCTCGCAAGGATTTCTCTCTCTCGAATGCTTTGAGGTGGGTTGCTCTCAAACGACAAAAGCCGTATATTAACTCTGAGCAGCCACCAATTTATGGTGTAGGGGGTGGGCTATTTATAGCCACTAGGAAACCCGACCTGATTTGTCCGAAATGACCCTGGGTCACTAAGGAACTGACACATGTTCCAACGGTCAGATTTCAAACACACACGGCAACTTTACTTGGGCTACAAGCAAAGCTGACTCATCCAACTCTGGATAAGATTTGCTCTCATTGTCTTCACTCGAAGATATAGGATTTGGGTTGAGCATCACTTCAGTCACTCTGACTTAGTTCACTTGGACCCCACTTAACAGTATGGTGGTTCCTATGACTCAACAAAGAAGAAAAGGAAACAACGAATCCACACAGTCTTCGTGCTCCATAGTCTTCACGCAATGTCTTCTCATGTCATAGTCTTCAATATGAATATCTTCTCATACCACCATTGTCGTCAATGTCTTCATACATTTTTAGGGGTCATCTCCGGTAGGTAAACCGAATTAATGAGGGACACTACCTGCGTTATCCTGCAATTCTCACAAACGCATTAATCCCTCAACCAACTTTGTCGTCAATACTCCAAAACCAACTAGGGGTGGCACTAGATGCACTTACAATCTCCCCCTTTTTGTTGATTGATGACAAACTGGTTGAAGTTTTCAACGGGGATAAAGTATCTGAAATTGTAAAGGATAGGAATTTGTCTTCATAAGTAGCAAGGGCTCCCCCTGAAGATGTGCATATAAATAATTTTGCTTTTGGAATGCAAATGCACATGGCAGGTTGTACTTGTGGAGGTCCACTTCAACTTATGAAGATAATTCATCATGCATGAAATGATATAGCATATAGGATGACATGCATAATGAAAAATGGACGTCTGCAGGATGATCTAAGTGCGGAAGTTATCATCGCACATGGAAATGCAAATAAGTAGCAGACGACCATCAAGTTTAAGTGTTACAACTCAGAGAACCAAATGTTTCAAAACGCAAGAGTTGTAAGCACGAGGCAAAATATAACGCAACCGCCCATATGAACCCGCTTGAAGACTATCAACTCATACGATCAACTCATACGCTTCTCCCCCTTTTGTTAGTAATGACCAAAAAGGTTTGAAGGCATAGAGCATCTACTCGTCTTCTTGATGAGTAGGTGAAGCAGCAGGGTTGTTGTCGTTGGGTGGCGGTGCAGATGAACTTGGTGCAGTGTCGATGCGCGCAGTAGTAGAAGGAGGTGGTGAAGTAGCATCATATTCATCATTGATCACTCTGGCATTTATTGTTGCCGCGGAGGAAGAATATTCAGAGTCTTCAAGAGATGGAGTTCTTCGTAAAACAGCATTCCATGGAGGAGTGGAGTCAAACTGAAATCTTTCATTGAAGCCATCGTCTTGAAGATCTGCTTCAGCACTAAGCAGGGTCAAACTCTTCCATGATCGCCGGCAAGTTTCGTGTGCAACAAAGGCATTCTTGGTGGCAAGGTTGCGAATGTGATTGACATCCACCAAGAGGCTTTGCATCTGTCTCTTGAGCCAGAAGTGATGTTTATCCTGTTTCTAATGAAGGGCCACAAGAAGTTCTCGATCATTGAGAACGCGAGAATGCTTCCGAGGCCTTTGGGCAATGGTGCTTTCAGTGGCTTCAGTAGGTGCTCGATGAGGCAGACGAGTATTTCCATCCAATGGATAGATTCGTGTAGCTGCTTGGACACCTTCAATGGGTTGAGTGAAGCTTTGGTGCTCGGCATTCTGAAGACAAAGAGGCTTCTTGGCAGGGTCAGGATATATAGCTTCAACTGACATATCAACCTCAGGTAGAAAAATCACATGATTGCAAGCAGAAGGTTGATAGTTGACAGTAGAGTGTCGCTTTATGAGGCTCATGACCCATGGAGCATAAAACTTCAGTCCAAAGAGATCAGAGCCGGAGGCAGCAAGTTGTCTGATGAAGAAATCTTGTGCATTGAAGCTGATGCCATTGAAAATGTAGAAGACCAAAGTCTTCATAGCTCCTTCAAGCTTTGCCACTGATGAATGTCCTTTGATAGGCCATAGAGTCCGCCTGATGATGTGATATATGGTGCGTGGCAGATACTCAAGGTCTTCAACAAAGAACTCTGTTGGATATTCAGCATCACCGGGCAAAGGCTTCATCATGATCAGCATCTGACTCATATTGGGTTCAGGCCTATGAAAGATGCTTTCCAGGGCATTGCGATGATGTTGACAGCTAGGTTCATAGAGTTCTCTGGGAGTGGACAGGCCTATAAGCTCGATGATATCCATAGCTTTGGCTTCATGATGAACGTTTTCAGTCATCCACTCGAGAACCCAAGTCTTCGTATCTCTGTTGTAGCCGCGAATGTGCAGTGTGGCATAGAATTGAAGCAATAGTTTTTCATTCCAGTGTTCTTTATCTGTGACAAAACTGAGCAGCCCAGCATCATGAAAGCAGTCAAGTGCTTCTTCTAAGTAGGGGAGTCCAGTAATGGCTTCAGTGTCGAGGCGCATATGAGGGAAGATGCGCCCTTGATCATACAGAACACAGGAGTAATAGCTTCGCTGCGGATGGCTCCAGAACCGATCTGATGATATTCTTGGCTTCGTGTAGGGGTTCTTTGAGCTGTCAAAGAATGTGTTGTGGCTCTTGAAGCCATTTGCATTGAAGGACCCTGCTGAGTTTGCAGTACCTGGAAACCTTGGCAGTCTTGGCTTGGGCTTCTGGACTTGAGGCCTATGCTCAACATGATAGTCAAATTGAGGACCAAAGACATTAGGCGGAGGGACCAGAACGGGCCATCTGACTGTTGTTAGCTCTCCGTGGTTATATGCCTGCTCAATTGTATAGGGCCTTGGTGGCGGAACAGGAGCAGTGGCAGCAACTGAGGCTTCAGGCTGCACAACAGGTGCTTCAGAGGCAGTAGCCTCACTAGCTTCAGGTGCAGTGGCCGCATTAGCTTCAGGCACACTGGTTGTTGCAAGCTCCACATTAGCTTCAGCCATGACAAGGTCATCGGCTTCACTTGTGTTGGTTGTGGCAGCTTCAGGATTTTCAACCTCCACTTGAGGAGCTGGAGGGTCAGGCATTGACAGTTCACTTCATGAACTATTTCTTTAGGAATGGAGGGAGTAGAGACACGTTCTTCTTGACGTTCTTCATCGGCTGATGCAGCCGGATTGTCTTCAGCAGCAGGTGCTTCAGACGCAGAGACATTCACAGCAGGAGTGGCTTCTGAAAACACTTGACGTGCAATAGGTTGATGATGCACTTCTCCTTCTGGAACGCTCGGAAGAGGAGCTTGAGGCCTTGGTACTTTGCGAAGCCTTTGAAGTACTGGCGACGCTTTTGGAGATGGAGTGGGCAGGCCCTCATCCTCTTCATCTTGTACGGATGTTGTGACTTGTTGTTGTTGGGGAGTGTTGGGGGAGTCTTGTTCTTGCGGGCGATCAGCCCATGAATCATCCTGTGCAATTGGCGTCAGAGGATGACCAATGCTGATGAGTTTGCTGTTCGTACGAACAGGCGATGATACCACATTGTATTCGATCTGAGGAAGAACTTCATCATCTTCAACATTCTCATGATGACCAATGTCTTCAGCAGCGGTGGGTTCAGCTGCTGGAATATCTTCAGCTTCAGGAGCCTCTGTGGAAGCAGGCTCATGAACAGTCATGTGAAGTTCTTGGGATGCAGATGCAGGATGAATCACTGAGATGGGTTCAACAAAAAGGGGCTCTGTGGGAGCAGCCCGATTCTTCTTGGTCTTGGGCTTCTTCTTGGAGGGAGCGGCATCAGAGGCTTCGGTATTCTTCCTCTTTCTGGCTTCTGCCTCTGCAGCCCTCGTCTTCTTTTGTTCTGAAGCGGTTGTGGTGACCTTTGGCTTCGAGCCAGTCATGCTACTTGGGAAGATAATACGTGGAGCTTCTTGGCTTGAAGGCGCAGGCTGGTCAGCAGGAAGCTTCTTCTTTTTCTTTGCTGCCATCCTGGGGTCAATGCCAGGACGGCCAGGTGACTTGCGCTTCTCAGCCTCATTGTAGGCAAGCACACACTTATCAGCCAAACTCTTCATGCGCTCACGAGAGCCTTGAGCTTCTTGGCGCTTCTTCAGAAAAGCTTCTTTAAGCTCATGCAGCATGACCTTAAAGTTCCTGACGTCTTGAACATTCAGCTTGGCCATATGCTTCTTGAATTGAGCCTTTTCATAATCAATCTTGTGCTTGAGCTCAACGATTCGCTGAGCGAGAGCCAGCTCAGAAGCAATGGCGCCATTGAAAGAGGCGCTGAGGCCAATTGGAAGCTGTAAATCTTCAAAGCTGACATTTGGGGGTGTCGAACCACTCATCAATGAAATTGTGGATGATGGCCACATCAAAGAGAGGCAAATTGCTGAAGATTTCTGCTTCTTCCTTGCTCTTTATCAGCTGCTCAAGAGCATCATCCGCAAGATCTTCATCACTTGATAGATCAATGGGTTCTTCACACAAAATAGCAGCAGGAGTCAGAGCTTGATCAGTATGCCTGACAAGTTGCCTTTTCTTCTCCGTCTTCTTGGAGATACGAGATTGATCTTCAGACTGCACACTGGCTTTAGGAGGTGCAGTGGCCAATGGCTTCACACGAGAAGCTTTTGGAGGTGCGGCTGATGATGAAACCTTAACCTTCTTTGGCTTCTTAGGCCTTGGAGTAGGAGCAGGGGCTTCATCAGAATCAGCATCATTGTTGGGATGATCCACTCTGGCACCATGAACCAAGACGTAGGAGATGAGACCATCAAGGTTTGCAAAGGGGCCAATTCTATTCTCTTCAGCTTCACGTGTCCCATCCTCATGGGGAGCAGAGGGACCAGGATTGAAGTCTAATCCCCATGACTTCTTGTTTTCTTTTGCTAAAGACATAGCAAACTGGAAGTTGCGCTTGAAGAGATTGTCGTCGCGACACCAGAGCAATGATGATGGGTCGGCTTCTTCAGGCTGTGGTCCACGGACCATGCATGGATAGAATTTTTGCTCAATGGCTTCAGCTCTGTTCTTGGGGGGAAGGCCTCGATAGAGAATATCGCCCCAAGGACTCTTGATAGCATACTTCTCTGCGTACTCCTGGGTGACGAACTTGTACTTATACCACTGTTCATCCCAATAGTGACGAATCCATTGGATTCGAGTCTTGCATTGATTGTAATCTTCTTCAGGATCTGTTTTGTATATATCGGCAAGATCATCAGGCAGATCCCTAGAAGTTCCCCCACGACGCTGTCTGCCACCCTTCCTGACTGATTTCTCTGCAGCCATGAACTTCAAATTGAATGGTTTCAATATGCTCAAAGGCTTCAGAGATTTACGCTTGCTGGTCAAACAGGAACTGGTTTTAGGAGAATTGATATGATGCTGTAAGTATTCTGCAAACGAATGCAGACTATGAGAACCTAGGGATTCTCCCACAGACATATACCTGTGACAGCATTAGAGATGCGAGGGAAGGGGACGAGGTCATATGCATTCTCAGAAGATTTTGAAGATAAATTAGTTTGAAGATATTGACCTCATGATGCGAAGACATTCACTTATATAGGTGAGTTGGTTCCAGATTTGTACCAATTCATGAATAAGTACAAGTGAGGAATCAAACTAGTTATGAAATCTAAGTGAATATGCTAGGCATTAAGAGATGCAGACATAATCGATTTAACATTGAATAGGTAGAAACTACTTTCGGTAAACAGGATGAATCTTGAAGATCAAAAAGGTGGTAAAAATAGAGTTATAATTACCGCACGAAGAACTGCTAGATGGGAAGAATAGGAGACCGAGCAGTTCAGTCCACCGTGCCCTAACTTGGCGACGGAGGACACCTATGACGACGGCGAAGAGGACGATGTCCACGGCCGGCATGAGGACGGCGTCGGAGAAGTTGCGGCAGCTAAGCGCTTCGTCGCCGGCGTCGTCGAGAGCTAGCGGTGTCGCTAGGGTTTTGACGGAGGTGGAGAGGTGGAAGAAGGATTTCTTTACCGCAGGGACACATATTTATAAGTAGGTGTGCAGCAGAGCACAATTACGCAGGTGCCCCTGTCTGTTCACATCCGTGGGGTACGTGACAAGCATGCAACACATTTAGAATTGTCCCACGTTCCCACGCTCGCCAAGTATGTCGGATGTTTGTTCCGGCTTCTCCGGATATCGACAATTTAGATGATTCATTTAAATAGGACTTGATGTTTTGTCTTTGTGTCTTCTGCTGACAAGGATGCAGAGAAGACATTCAACAGTTTCAATAGAATGCATATGATTTGGACAGATAGAGTTTGAGATAGTAAGCATAGAGAGATTAGGGTCCGATCACATTCACTTAGTTCAAAGTATTCAACAGTGAGGACATAGCTATAAGTGAATGCTGTAGAGGACAGAACGCTAGTATATATATATGCAATCAAATCATTATAGCACAGAAAAATCACGAAGATAAATTGAAACTGAAGACAAACCAAATGCGAAATCTTTGCAAAATAACGCCATGAGTGAAACACTTCAAACAGAGAAATTTGGTGGTGGCGTTACCCACCGTATAGGAAGTATTAGACCCAGACACGGCACACAATTATCATGGCGCTCCGAAGTCAAATTCCATGTTAATGTATTCACACTCAGAGTGTAAATCTTCATTGATTGAAGATATACATTACTTTGTGTGTTGCACATCTAAGTCATCAACATGCATAAGTGTTAGGATGTGTGCCTGATCACAGGACATTAGAGGATTCCAAGATATTTAGCTCACATCGTAACATGCAAAACCTTTTCTCATCCAAGGGCTTTGTGAAGATATCTGCCAGTTGCTCTTTAGTGTTGACGTGCATGATATATATATCTTTCTTCATAACATGATCTCTGAGAAAGTGATGATGTATTTCAATGTGCTTTGTCTTCGAGTGCTGGACTGGATTGTTGGCAATCTTGATGGCACTTTCGTTGTCGCAGAAGAGAGGGACTTGCTTCAGATCGATGCCATAGTCCTTGAGAGTTTGCTTCATCCACAAAAGCTGAGCACAACAAGATCCAGCAGCAATGTATTCAGATTCAGAAGTTGAAAGTGACACACAGTTCTGCTTCTTTGAAGACCAACAGACAAGTGATCGACCAAGAAAATGACATGTGCCTGATGTAGACTTGCGATCCACTTTGTCACCAGCATAATCAGCATCCGAGAATCCAACCAGATCAAACCTTGAGCCCTTTGGATACCATAATCCGAGTGTTGGGGTGTAAGCCAAATATCTAAGAATTCGCTTCACTGCTAAGTGATGCGATTCCTTTGGTGCCGCTTGGAATCGAGCACACATGCAAACACTAAGCATAATATCTGGCCTAGATGCACATAGGTAAAGTAAAGAACCAATCATGGAGCGGTATACCTTTTGATCGAACTCTTTACCATTGTCGTCGGGACCAAGATGATGTTTGGCTGGCATTGGCGTCATGTAACCTTTGCAATCTTGCATGCCGAACTTCTTCAGGCAATCTTTGAGATATTTTTCTTGAGATATGAAGATGCCATTTCTTTGTTGACGGATTTGAAGACCAAGGAAGAACTTCAGCTCACCCATCATGGACATCTGATATTGCTCTTGCATCATAAATCCAAACTCATCACTGTACTTCTGGTTGGTGCAGCCGAAGATTATGTCATCAACATATATTTGGCACACAAACAGTTCACCATCATATGTCTTCGTGAAGAGTGTGGGATCGAGGGATCCCGGTTTGAAGCCTTTACTTTTCAGGAAGTCTTTGATTGTATCATACCAAGCGCGAGGAGCTTGTTTGAGGCCATACAATGCTTTGTTGAGTTTGTACACCATATCAGGATGTTTTGGATCTTCAAAGCCAGGTGGTTGTGCAACATATACTTCTTCTTCAATCTTGCCATTGAGAAATGCACTCTTTACATCCATTTGATACAGCAAGATGTTGTGATGATTTGCATAGGCTAGCAGTATGCGAATGGCTTCAAGCCTAGCAACAGGAGCAAATGTTTCATCAAAGTCAATTCCTTCAACTTGAGTATATCCTTGAGCCACAAGACATGCTTTGTTTCTGATGACTTGACCATGCTCATCTTGCTTGTTTCGATATATCCACTTTGTTCCAATAATGTTGTGCTTGCGAGGGTCAGGGCGCTTGACAAGTTCCCAAACATTATTCAGTTTGAACTGTTGAAGTTCTTCTTGCATGGCTTGAATCCATTCAAGTTCCATAAAAGCTTCAGCAACTTTCTTGGGTTCAGATATTGATACAAATGAAAAATGCCCACAGAAATTTGCTAGTTGTGTTGCCCTTGATCGAGTAAGCGGACCAGGCGCATTGATGCTATCAATTATCTTCTCGATTTGTACTTCATTTGCAACACGAGGATGAACTGGACGAAGTCCTTGCTCATGTTGATCATTGTCATCATTGGGAGGATTGTCTTTGGACTGAGCATTGTCTTCAGGTTGGTTTGGTGCAGAGATGATAAGTTCCTCTTCAGGCTGTGCTTCAGAGGGCATGATTTCACCAGTTCCCATTAGCTTGATAGATTCACTGGAAGGAGCTTCATCAAGTGTGCTTGGCAGGAGCTCTCATTGTGAACCATTGGTTTCATCAAATCGCACATCCACTGTTTCAACGATTTTGTAGTGGAAGAGGTTGAAGACTCTGTAAGAGTGTGAATCCTTCCATAGCCAAGCATGAAGCCTTCGTGAGCTTTGGGTTCAAATTTTGACTTGTGATGGGGATCCTTGATCCAGCACCTAGCACCAAAGACTCTGAAGTAGCTGACATTTGGCTTCTTGCCAGTGAGGAGATCATAGGATGTTTTGCCCAGAAGCTTATGGATGTAGACACAGTTGATGATGTGACAAGCTATATCAATGGCTTCAGGCCAGTACTTTCTTGGTGTCTTGTACTCATCAAGCATTGTGCGAGCCATCTCAATAAGGGTTCTGTTTTTGCGCTCAACAATGCCATTTTGCTGTGGTGGATATGGAGCAGAAAATTCATGAGTGATTCCCATTGCATCCAGATAAAGATCAAGGCCGGTGTTCTTGAATTCAGTGCCGTTATCACTTCTGATATGCTTGATCTTGACGCCATAGTTGTTCATTGCTCGATTGGCGAATCGTCTGAAGACATCTTGTACTTCAGTCTTGTAGAGAATTATGTGCACCCATGTGTATCTTGAGTAGTCATCAACAATGACGAAGCCATAGAGACACGCCGTTGTTGTGAGGGTGGAGTAGTGGGTAGGTCCAAATAAGTCCATGTGTAGCAGCTCGAAGGGTTGAGATGTTGTCATGATTGTCTTCGAAGGATGCTTGGCCCTTGTCATCTTTCCAGCTTCGCAGGCACCACACAGATGATCTTTCTTGAACTTGACACCTTCGATGCCTATGACATGCTTCTTCTTGACGAGAGTGTGCAAGTTCCTCATGCCTGCATGCCCCAGCCTTCGATGCCAGAGCCAGCATTCTGAAGCTTTAGCAAGAAGACATACGACAAGTTTTCGACCTGCTGAGAAATCTACCATGTATGGATCACCTTTCCTATACCCTTCAAAGACTAGAGATTTGTCAGATTCCATTAGTACAAGGCAACGATATTTTCCAAATATCACAATCATATTTAAGTCACAAAGCATTGAGACAGACATTAAGTTGAATCCAAGGGATTCAACAGGCATCACTTTATCCATGTGTTGATCCTTTGAGATTGCAACTCTACCTAGACCCAATACTTTGCCTTTACCAGTGTCAGCAAATGTGATTTGACTCTTGTCGGATGGACGTAAGGTTGAGTCCATGAGAAGACTTTGATCGCCAGTCATATGATTAGTGCATCCGCTGTCAATAATCCATTCTGAAGCTTTTGGTGTACCCTACAGTGCAGTTAGAGGGAGAGGCTTCACAATGTATGTTGTGAAGCATAAGCATTTGATGCACACTTGGATTATCACAGCATAGATGAAAGTTAGCACACAGTATGACAGGTAAGCGATTCATATGTGGAATACATATCAAGTTATTTTATCATGCGTCCCTTTGTGTTTTAGGTCCCCAGCAATTATATCTGACGCCATTGATTGCTGGCTGGAGACCACATTCTGCAAAAGGGAGTTAATTCTTCTTCACCACCCACATTTTCAGGGGTGGCTTAGAAGCAATGAGTCTAAGTGCAGCATCTGAGAATTTCGGCTTTGAAGCCCTAGCAAATAGCCTTGCAGGAGATGAATGATACTCATGTGAACAAGCAGAAAAGTTCTTAGTTCTATGAACATAGCGATTTGAAGACACACGCTCATATTCATGAGTCTGAGTATGATTTCCCTGCAAAGCATTGGCGTTAGGGTGACTCAAGTGAGTCCTGTGTTCGTAAGTAGCCGTTGGACCATATGATGCCTTTGGTCTGGGGTTTGTCTTCTTCCCTGGTGGTGTCATGATGACATTCACTGGAAGATTCTCAAGGCAGCTTTTGGGAACCCAGATCTTCTTCATAGGAGGTCCATTCCTGCAGTTAGTACCAATATACCTGGCAAACACTTCACCATTCTGATTTTTGAACAGTTTATAGTTTGCATCAAAGGATTCATCAATGATAATAGGATCAACACAGGTAAATCCAGATAAAGTAGATGGATCCACTGAAGGTTCCTTTGCAGCAACCCATGTGGTTTTGGGATACTGCTCAGGCTTCCAGTAGGAACCATCAGCATTCATTTTCCTCTCAAACCCAACACCCTCTTTCCTAGGGTTTCGGTTCAGAATCTGCTTTTTGAGGACATCACAAAGTGTCTGATGCCCTTCCAGACTTTTATACATCCCTGTTTCAAGCAATGTCTTCAACCTAGCATTTTCATCAGCAATAGTAGTGGTATCCTCAGAAGAGGGGTTAGTTACCACATCAGTAGTTGAAGACAGAGCAACAGTAGCAGCAGTGGAAGTTTCAGCAACAGAGGCAGCGTTATCACCCTCAATGCATTTCAAGCAAGGTGGTTCAAATCCTTCCTGAGCGGGACTGATCTGTTGAGCGAGTAATGAATCGTGCTTCTTCAGAAGAACTTCATAATCCACTCTTACCTTTTCAAGATCTTGCTTTCTTTGGAGACATTCAGAAGAAAGTTTCTCATGATCAGATAAGAGAGCATTATGTTGATCTTGAAGGGCGTCAAACTTGGAGTGAAGTCTCTGAAGACTATCAGCCAAAGCTTTTGACTGATCCATTTCTTCGCCCAACATATCATCGCTCTTACTAAGCATGTTTTGAATCTTTTCCAAAGCTTTTTGTTGTTTAGTGGCAAGGGAAGCAAGTTTGACATAGCTGGGGCCAAATTCATCACCTGATTCATCATCACTAGTTTCAGAAAGATAGCATTCAGTTACCTTAGCACCCCCTGCCATGAGGCATGGTGAAGATGAAGACGGTTCAGGTGGAAAGGTCATCTCTTTAAGAGACTCCTTGTAGTCATCAAGCCAAGGATCATGATGATTAAGATGACTATCATAGACCTCAGCAAGTCGGTCCCAGATTAGCTTCGCGTGATTGAGGTGCATGACGTTCCTGAACTGATTTTGGGACAGGCAGGAGCAGATGACATCCTTCGCAGTGAGGTTCAGTAGAGTGTACTTACGAATGTCATCAGCCTCCGCCATCTTGCATAGATCGGTGAGACCAATCTCGGTGACGGTCCACAGTTCGCTGTCCATAGCCATGAGTCGCTTCTTCATCATGGCTTTCCACCGGGGATACTCATGACCGTCAAAGGTGGGGCAAGATACATTCCTCAATCCTGCAGTCGACATAGCTAAACTCCAGGTGGTTAAACCGAATCACACAGAACAAGGGAGTACCTTGCTCTGATACCAATTGAAAGCGCTAGTTATCGACTAGGGGGGGTGAATAGGCGATTTTTATGAAAGTCTTCAAAACATAGAAGTTTCAAAGACAAACAATAGAAACAACCTAATTGATATGCAGCAGAAGATAAACTACAACAAGCAAGCCATAATCAAGTATGCAATAGCATTAACGTACGAAGACTAATAGCAGCTAGGTAGTAGGATCAGGATGGAAGATAGTATGAAGCCAATCAACAATAGTAGTCAAGCAATGAAGTCAATCAGATAAGAAGATAAGCAATGAGTTCACGAAGACAAACTCAAAGTAAAGGAGGGAAGAGATAGAACCAGTTGCTTGTTGAAGACACAAGATTTGTTGGACCAGTTCCAGTTGCTGTGACAACTGTACGTCTGGTTAGGGAGGCTGAGATTCAACTCAGAAGACCGTGTCTTCATCTTATTCCCCTTGAGCTAAGGACACCCAGTCCTTGCCCAATCACTCTGGTAAGTCTTCAAGGTAGACTTCCAAACCTTCACAGACTCCGTTCACCCGACAATCCACAATGACTCTTGGATGCTCAGAACGAGACACCTAACCGGTTGGAGGATGCACAGTCCTCAAGTGTAATAAGTCTTCAGGTCACACAGACAGAAAGACTTCAGTGATGCCTAACACTCTTTGGCTCTGAGTGTTTGGGCTTTGTCCTCGCAAGGATTTCTCTCTCTCAAATGCTTCGAGGTGGGTTGCTCTCAAACGACAAAAGCCGTATATTAACTCTGAGCAGCCACTAATTTACGGTGTAGGGGGTGGGCTATTTATAGCCACTAGGCAACCCGACCTGATTTGTCCGAAATGACCCTGGGTCACTAAGGAACTGACACGTGTTCCAACGGTCAGATTTCAAACACACACGACAACTTTACTTGGGCTACAAGCAAAGCTGACTCATCCAACTCTGGATAAGATTTGCTCTCATTGTCTTCGCTCGAAGACATAGGATTTGGGTTGAGCATCACTTCAGTCACTCTGACTTAGTTCACTTGGACCCCACTTAACAGTACGGTGGTTCCTATGACTCAACAAAGAAGAAAAGGAAACAACGAATCCACACAGTCTTCATGCTCCAGAGTCTTCACGCAATGTCTTCTCATGTCATAGTCTTCAATATGAATATCTTCTCATACCACCATTGTCGTCAATGTCTTCATACATTTTTAGGGGTCATCTCTGGTAGGTAAACCGAATCAATGAGGGACACTACCTGCGTTATCCTGCAATTCTCACAAATGCATTAGTCCCTCAACCAACTTTGTCGTCAATACTCCAAAACCAACTAGGGGTGGCACTAGATGCACTTACAGATATGATCAACATAGTGAGGTTCACCATTGAAACTACTCCATCTCACGTGATGATCGGACATGGTTTAGTTGATTTGGATCACGTGATCACTTAGATGACTAGAGAGATGTCTGGCTAAGTGGGAGTTCTTAAGTAATATGATTAATCGAACTTAAATTTATCATGAACTTAGTCCTGGTAGTATTTTGCAAATTATGTTGTAGATCAAAAGCTCGCGTTGTTGCTTCCCTATGTTTTTGCTTCCCTATGTTTTTATGTGTTCCTAGAGAAAACTATGTTGAAAGAAGTTAGTAGCAATGATGCGGATTGGGTCCGTGATCTAAGGTTTATCCTCATTGCTGCACAGAAGAATTATGTCCTTAATGCACCGCTAGGTGACAGACCTATTGCAGGAGCAGATGCAGATGTTATGAACGTTTGGCTAGCTCAATATGATGACTACTTAATAGTTTAGTGCACCATGCTTAACGGCTTCGGGACTTCAAAGACGTTTTGAACGTCATGGACCATATGAGATGTTCCAGGAGTTGAAGTTAATATTTCCAGCAAATACCCGAGTTGAGAGATATGAAGTCTCCAACAAAGTTCTATAGCTAAAAGATGGAGGAGAATCGCTCAACTAGTGAGCATGTGCTCAGATTGTCTGGGTATTACAATCGCTTGAATCAAGTGGGAGTTAATCTTCCAGATAAGATAGTGATTGACAGAATTCTCTAGTCACCATCACTAAGTTAGTAGAACTTTGTGATGAACTATAGTATGCAAGGGATGACGAAAACGATTCCCGAGCTCTTCGTGATGTTGAAATCGACAAAGGTAGTAATCAAGAAAGAGCATCAAGTGTTGATGGTTGACAAGATCACTAGTTTCAAGAAAAGGGCAAAGGGAAAGAAAGGGGAACTTCAAGTAGAATGACAAGCAAGTTGTCACTCCCACGAAGAAGCCCAAAGTTGAACCAAAGCCTGAAACTAAGTGCTTACACTGCAAAGGAAATGGTCACTGGAAACGGAAATACCCTGAATATTTGGTGGATAAGAAGGATGGCAGAGTGAACAAGGGTATATTTGATATACAGATTATTGATGTGTACCTTACTAGTGTTTATAGTAGCCCCTGAGTATTTGATACTTGTTCGGTTGCTAAAAATTAGTGACTCGAAACAGGAGTTATAGAATAAACAGAGACTAGTTGAAGGGGAAGTGACGATGAGTGTTGGAAGTAGTTCCAAGATTGATATGATCATCATCGCACACTCCCTATACTTTCGGGATTAGTGTTAAACCTAAATAAATGTTATTTGGCGTTTGCGTTGAGCATGAATATGATTTGATCGTGTTTATTGCAATACGGTTATTTATTTAAAATCAGAGAATAATTGTTGCTCTGTTTACATGAATAAAACCTTCAAATGGTCATACACCCAATGAAAATAGTTTGTTGGATCTCGATCGTAGTGATACACATATTCATAATATTGATGCCAAAAGATGCAAAGTTAATAATGATAGTGCAACTTATTTGTGGCACTGCCGTTTGGGTCATATCGGTGTAAAGCGCATGAAGAAATTCCATAAAGATGGATTTTTGGAATCACTTGGTTATGAATCATTTGATGCTTGCGAACCGTGCCTTTTGGGCAAGATGACTAAAACTCCGTTCTCCGGAACAATGGAACGAGCTACTGACTTATTGGAAATAATACATACCGATGTATGCGATCTGATGAGTGTGAAGGCTCGCGGCGTGTATCGTTATTTTCTGACCTTCACAGATGATTTGAGCAGATATGGGTATATCTACTTGATGAAACATAAGTTTGAAATAGTTGAAAAGTTCAAAGAATTTCAGAGTGAAGTGGAAAAATCATCGTAACAAGAAAATAAAGTTTCTATGATCTGATCGTGGAGACGAATATTTGAGTTACGAGTTTGGTCTTCATTTGAAACAATGTGAAATAGTTTCGCAACTCACGCCACCTGGAACACCATAATGTAATGGTGTGTCCGAACGTCGTAATCGTACTTTACTAGATATGGTGCGATCTATGATGTCTCTTACCGGTTTACCACTATCGTTTTGGGGTTATGCATTAGAGACAGCTGCATTCACGTTTAATAGGACACCATCTAAATCCGTTGAGATGACACCGTATGAACTATGGTTTAGTAGTAAACCTAAGCTGTCGTTTCTTAAATTTTGGAGTTGCGATGCTTATATGAAAAAGTTTTTCAACCTGATAAGCTTGAACCTAAATTGGAGAAGTGCATCTTCATAGAATACCCAAAGGAAACTGTTGGGTACACCTTCTATCATAGATCCGAAGGCAAGTTATTCGTTGCTAAGATGGATCCTTTCTAGAGAAGGAGTTTCTCTCGAAAGAAGTGAGTGGGAGGAAAGTAGAACTTGATGAGGTAATTGTACCTTCTCCCAAATTGGAAAGTTGTTCATCACAGAAGTCAGTTCCAGTGATTCCTACACCAATTAGTGAGGAAGTTAATGATGCTGATCATGAAACTTCAGATCAAGTTGCTACCGACCCTCGTAGGTCTTCCAGAGTAAGATCCGCACCAGAGTGGTACGGTAATCGTGTTCTAGAAATCATGTTACTAGACCATGATGAACCTACGAACTATGAGGAAGCGATGATGATCCCAGTTTCCACGAAATGGCTTGAGGCCATAAAATCTGAGATATGATCCATGTATGAGAACAAAGTATGGACTTTGATTGACTTGCTCGATGATCAGCAAGCCATGTTAAATAAATGGATCTTCAAGAGGAAGAGAGACACTGATAGTAGTGTTACTATCTACTAAGCTCGACTTGTTGCGAAAGGTTTTCGACAAGTTCAAGGTGTTGAATACAATGAGATTTTCTCAAATGTAGCGATGCTTAAGTCTGTCCGAATCATGTTAGAAATTGTCACATGTTATGAAATCTGGCAAATGGATGTCAAAACTACATTCTTTAATGGATTTATTAAAGAAGAGTTGTATATGATGCAACCAGAAGGTTTTGTTAATCCTAAAGGTACTAACAAAATGTGCAAGCTCCAATGATCCATCAATGGACTGGTGCAAGCATCTCGGAGTTGGAATATACGCTTTGATGAGTTGATCAAAGCATATGGTTTTATACAGACTTTTGGAAAGGCCTGTATTTACAAGAAAGTGAGTGGGAGCTCTGTAGCATTTCTGATATTATATGTGCAAGATATATTGTTGATTGGAAATGATATAGAATTTCTGGATAGCATAAAAGGATACTTGAATAAAAGGTTTTTCAATGAAAGACCTCGGTGAAGCTGCTTACATATTGAGCATCAAGATCTATTGAGATAGATCAAGACGCTTGATATGTTTTTCAATAAGTACATACCTTGTCAAGATTTTGAAATAGTACAAAATGGAACAGTCAAAGAAAGAGTTCTTGCCTGTGTTGCAAAGGTGTGAAATTGAGTAAGACTCAAGACCCGACCACGGCAGAAAATAGAAAGAGAATGAAAGTCATTCTCTATGCATTAGTCATATGTTCTATAAAAGTATGCCATGCTATGGACCAGACCTATTGTATACTCTGCCCTGGTTTGGCAAGGGAGTACAATAGTGATCTAGGAGTAGATCACTGGACATTGGTCAAAATTATCCTTAGTAGAATAAGGATATGTTTCTCGATTATGGAGGTGATAAAAGAGTTCGTCGTAAAGAGTTACATCGATGCAAGATTTTACACTGATCCAGATGACTCTAAGTCTCAATCTAGATACATATTGAAAGTGGGAGCAATTAGCTAGAGTAGCTCCGTGCAAAGCATTGTAGACATAGAATATTGGGATAATTAGATTTATGCCCCTAGTTGTGTCCCACTCGTCTGTTTTACCCCTAATTCCCAAAAGTCACTGGTTCTGTCCAAGTCACTTTGCTCCTCTTATGCTTTTGCCCTTTGACCGTTTGACCGTCAGTTTGAAAACTTTATAACTAATTCATACTAAATCAGAAAAATGCAAATAAGATACCAAAATGTTCAGAAAAACATCACCTATATGTCAGTGTCATTTGTATTCATGAAAAAAGTGTTGGAAAGTGCACATCCGAGTTTTAGCTCTTATGCTACCATCATGAATAGTAAAATCTAAAAAAGTTCAAAAAAATTCAAAAAACATTTGGTGGCAAAGAATGACAAATGTTTTAAGTGCCTGCCAAGTTTCATCAGGGAATAGCATTCGTGGGTGCCGCGGCAAAAAAAACACTCAGCACTCCAAAATAGATTATTTTTTCCCACGACTTCCATGAATTTCGTTTCCTAATGAAACTTGGCAAGCACTTTGAACATTTGTCGTTCTTTGCCACCATATTTTTTTGAATTTTTTTGAATTGTTTTTGAGTTTACTATTCATGGTGGTATCAAAAGAGCTAAAACTCGGATGTGCACTTTCCAACACTTTTTTCATGAATGCAAATGACACTGACATATAGGTGATATTTTTCTGAACATTTTGGTATCTTATTTGCATTTTTCTGATTTATTACGAATTAGTTATGAAGTTTTCAAACTGACGGTCAAACGGTCAAAGGGCAAAAGCATAAAAGGAGCAAAGTGATTTGGACAGAACCGGCGACTTTTGAGAATTAGGGGTAAAACAGACGAGTGGGACACAACTAGGGGCATAAATCTAATTATCCCTAGAATATTTGCAAAATACATATGGCTCTGAATATGACAGACCCGTTGACTAAACTTCTCTCACAAGAAAAACATTATCATACCTTAGTACTCTTTGGGTGTTAATCACATAGCGATGTGAACTAGATTATTGACTCTAGTAAACCCTTTGGGTGTTTATCACATGATGATGTGAACTATGGGTATTAATCACATGCAGATGTGAATATTGGTGTTAAATCACATGGCAATGTGAACTAGATTATTGACTCTAGTGCAAGTGGGAGACTGAAGGAAATATGCCCTAGAGGCAATAATAAAGTTATTATTTATTTCCTTATATCATGATAAATGTTTATTATTCATGCTAGAATTATATTAACCGGAAATATAATACATGTGAGAATACATAGACAAACATAGTGTCACTAGTATGCCTCTACTTGACTAGCTTGTTAATCAAAGATGGTTAAGTTTCCTAACCATAGACATGAGTTGTTATTTGATTAACGGGATCACATCATTAGAAAAATGATGTGATTGACTTGACCCATTCCGTTAGCTTAGCACTTGATCGTTTAGTATGTTGCTATTGCTTTCTTCATGACTTATACATGTTCCTGTAACTATGAGATTATGCAACTCCCGTTTACCGGAGGAACACTTTGGGTGCTACCAAACGTCACAACGTAACTGGGTGATTATAAAGGAGTACTACAGGTGTCTCCAAAGGTACATGTTGGGTTGGCGTATTTCGAGATTAGGTTTTGTCACTCCGATTGTCGGAGAGGTGTCTCTGGGACCTCTCGGTAATGCACATCACTATAAGCCTTGCAAGCAATGTAGCTAATGAGTTAGTTACGGAATGATGTATTACGTAACGAGTAAAGAGACTTGCCAGTAACGAGATTGAACTAGGTATTGGATACCGGCGGTCAAATCTCGGGCAAGTAACATACCGATGACAAAGGGAATAACTTATGTTGTTATGCGGTTTGACCGATAAAGATCTTCGTAGAATATGTAGGAGCCAATATGAGCATCCAGGTTCCGCTATTGGTTATTGACCGAGAATAGTTCTAGGTCATGTCTACATTGTTCTCGAACCCGTAGGGTCCGCACGCTTAAAGTTTCGATGACAGTTATATTATGAGTTTATGAGTTTTGATGTACCGAAGGAGTTCGGAGTCCCGAATGAGATCGGGGACATGACGAGGAGTCTCGAAATGGTTGAGACGTAAAGATCGATATATTGGACGACTATATTTGGAGTTCGGAAAGGTTCCGAGTGATTCGGGTATTTTTCGGAGTACCGGAGAGTTACGGGAATTCGCCGGGGAGTATATGGGCCTTATTGGGCCATACGGGAATAGAGGAGAGAGGCCAAAAGGTAGGACGCCTGCGCCCCGCCTCTGGTCCGAATTGGACAAAGGGGGCAGCCCTTTTTCCTTCTCCCTCTCCTCCTCTTTTCTTCTCCAACAAGGAAAGGAGGAGAGTAGGACTCCCCCCCTTGGTGCGCCTCCTCCATAGGACGTCCGCCTCCCCCCTTGCTCCTATATATATGGGGGCAGGGGGGCACCCCAAAAAACAACAATTGATCCTTGAGATCTATTAGCCGTGTGCGGTGCCCCCCTCCACCATAGTCCTCCTCGATAATATTGTAGCGGTGCTTAGGCGAAGCCCTGCGACGGTAGAACATCAAGATCGTCACCACGCCGTCGTGCTGATGGAACTCTCCCTCGACACTCGGCTGGATCGGAGTTCGAGGGACGTCATCGAGCTGAACGTGTGCTAGAACTCGGAGGTGCCGTAGTTTCGGTGCTTGATCGGCCGGGCCGTGAAGACGTACGACTACATCAACCGCGTTGTTCTAAGGCTTCCGCTTTCGGTCTACAAGGGTATGTAGATTACACTCTCCCCTCTCGTTTCTATGCATCACCATGATCTTGCGTGTACGTAGAATTTTTTTGAAATTACTACGTTCCCCAACAATTACGCTGTGGTGTTTCAGGTGGTATGAGTTGTGAAAAAATTCCACATTGTCTTAAATGAAGGCCAAACTCGTAACTTAAATATTCACCTCCATGATCAGATCGTAGAAATTTTATTTTCTTATTACGATGATTCTCTACTTCCCTCTGAAATTCTTTGAAATTTTCAAATGTTTCAGATTTGTGTTTCATTAAGTAGATATACCCATATCTACTCAAATCATCTGTAAAGGTTAGAAAACAATGATACCCGCCGCATGCCTCAACGCTCATCGGACCGCATACATCGGTATGTATTATTTCCAATAAGTGATTAGCTCGCCTATTGTTCCGAAGAACGGAGTTTTAGTCATCTTGCCCATGAGGTATGGTTCGCAAGTATCAAATGATTCATAATAAAGTGATTCCAAAAGTCCATCCGCATGGAGTTTCTTCATGCGCTCTACACCAATATGACCTAAACGGCAATGCCACTAGTATGTTGCACTCTAATTATCAACTTTGCATCTTTTGGCATCAATATTATGAATATGTGTATCACTACGATCGAGATTCAACAAGAACAAACCATTCATCAAAGGTGCATGACCATAAAAGATATTATTCATATAAATAGATCAACCATTATTCTTGGACTTAAATGAATAACCGTCTCGCAATAAACAAGATCCAGATATAATGTTCATGCTCAATGCTGGCACCAAATAACAAATATTGAGGTCTAAAACTAATCCTGAAGGTAGATGTAGAGGTAACGTGCCAACGGCAATTACATCGACCATGGAACCATTCCCTACGCGCGTCCTCACCTCGTCCTTAGCCAATCTTCGTTTATTCTGCAACTCCTGTTTCGAGTTACAAATATGAGCAACGGAACCAGTATCAAATACCCAGGTGCTACTACGAGCATTAGTAAGGTACACATCAATAACATGTATATCAAATATGTCTTTGTTCACTTTGCCATCCTTCTTATCCACCAAGTATTTGGGACAATTCCACTTCCAGTGACCATTCCTTTTGCAGTTGAAGCACACAGTTTCAAGCTTGGGTCTAGCTTTAGGCTTCTTCATGGGAGCGGCAACTTGCTTGCCATTATTCTTGAAGTTCCCTTTCTTTCCCTTACCCTTTTTCTTGAAACTAGTGGTCTTGTTAACCATCAACACTTGATGATCCTTCTTGATTTCTACCTCCGCGGCCTTAAGCATTACGAAGAGCTCGGGAATCATTTTCGTCATCCCTTGCATATTATAGTTCATCACGAAGCCTTTGTAGCTTGGTGGCAGTGACTGAAGAACTCTGTCAATAACACTCTCAACTGAAAGATCAATTCCCAGCTGAGTCAAGTGGTTATGATACACAGACATTTTGAGTATGTGTTCACTGAAAGAATTGTTCTTGTAAGGGCATATTTCTCCCTAAGTGGTTTTGGTGATTGATGATAGTACTTTTGCGGACTAATCGTGTGCATTGAGCATTTTAGATATTTCATATCTAGGCACAAGACGATTCGGTAACCCTCGGAGCTTATTGAAGATGACTGTTCTCTATGGTTCTTTTTGGTGGTTTTGAGTCGTAGGAAAGCCGTACTATTAAGAGGGGGTCCGCTTTAGAAAGGTTAGGGTGGAATCAACACATACACATTTGTTCCTTTGCACCACCTTTCCTTCGCATCGATGGAGCACCATCCATTTATCTTTTTCTCTGCAAAATGAAGGCTACCAAATGCTAAAGTGTCTGTGGTGTGCGGTAGTACTGCTCAAGGGAGCTGTAGTATCGCAGGGTTTGCGGTAGTACCGCTCAAGGGTGCGGTAGTACCGCAGGGCACATCGGTAGTGCTGCTCCTGGTGAGCGGTAGTATCGCTGCCTCCAGCCCTGACACTGACGCATGTGGAAGTAGGCACATATGTAATTTTTTACATCCGCTCCTACGCGGTAGTACCGCTCCCTGTGAGCGGTAGTACCGTGCCTGATTTTTGCACAGATCCGAACTCAGCGGAAGTTGTTATGGAAGTAATTTATTTATTCCATGCATTTCCAGACCCAAATGAGCCCTGCCTTACGATAGTACCGTAGGGGCGCGTGGTAGTACCGCTCCGGCGGTTCTACCGCTCGTTGCCCTATGCAACAGGCACTCGTCTGGTCACTATCGTGCAAGCGGTAGTACCGCACACTACAACGGTAGTACCATAACCCTTTGCGGTAGTACAACGGCTGTGTGCGGTAGTACCGCACCGTGCGGGCTGAGTGAGGGGATAACAGTTGTATCTTTTCCCCCACTCTATAAAGGGGGTCTTCTTCCCCAATAAGACCACCTCTTCCCTCCCAAGCTCCATTATTGCTCAAACCTCCATTTTCGACTGATCTCTCTCCCTAGCCAATCAAACTTGTTGATTTTCTAGGGATTGGTTGAGAAGGCCCCGATCTACACTTCCACCAAAAGAAATTTGATTCCCCCCAGTAATCCCTTGCGAATCTTGTTACTCTTGGGTGTTTGAACACCCTAGACGATTGAGGTCACCTCGAAGCCATATTCCATTATGGTGAAGCTTCGTGGTGTCATTGTGAGCCTCCAATTAAGTTGTGGAGATAGCTCCAACCTTGTTTGTAAAGGTTCGGTCGCCGCCTTGAAGGGCACCAATAGTGGAATCACGGCATCTCGCATTGTGTGAGGGCGTGAGGAGAATGCGGTGGCCCTAGTGGCTTCTTGGGGAGCATTGTGCCTCCACACTACTCCAACAGAGACGTACTTCCTTTTAAAGGGAAGGAACTTCGGTAACACATCCTCGTCTCATCCAGCTCCACTCTTGGTTACCTCTTACCTTTACTTGTCCAAGCTTTCATTGTGTTGTATCCCGTGCTTGCTAGTGTGCTTGTTATTGTTGCATCATATAGGTTGCTCACCCAGTTGCACATCTAGACAACCTACTTTGATGCTAAGTTTAATTTGGTCAAGAAAAGCTAAAATTTGTTAGTTTCCTATTCACACCCCCTCTAGTCAACCATATCGATCCTTTCAGTTCTCCTCCGTCTTGCAGCTATAGAACTTGTTAGAGACTTCATATCTCTCAACCCAGGCATTAGCTTGAAATATCAACTTCAGCTCTTGGAACATCTCATATGCTCCGTGGTGTTCAAAACGTCTTTGAAGTCCCGGTTCTAAGTCGTAAAGCATGGCACACTGAACTATTGACTAGTCATCAGATCGAGTCTACCAGGCATTAAAACTAAACGATCATTATGCTAAGGTAATGGATGGGTCTTGTCCATCACATCATTCTCCTAATGATGTAATCCCATTATCAAATGACAACTCATGTCCATGGTTAGGAAACCTTAACCATCTTTGACCAACGAGCTAGTCTAGTAGAGGCTCACTAGGGACAGGTTGTTTGTTTATGTATTCACACATGTATCAAGGTTTCCTATCAATACAATTCTAGAATGAATAATAAACCTTTATCATGAATAAGGACATATAAAATAACAACTTTATTATTGCCTCTAGAGCATATTTCCTTCACTATGGAGGATCTGAAAGTGCTAGTTATCGACTAGAGGGGGGGGGGGTGAATAGGCAATTTTTATGAAAGTCTTCAAAACACAGGGGCTTTGAAGACAAACAGTGGTAATGAACCTATTGATATGCAGCGGAAGGTAGACTACACTAGGAAAGCCATAGTCAAGTAAGCAATAAAGTGAAAGAACAAAGACTATCAACAGCTAGGTAGTAAGGATCAAGATGGAAGATAGTATGAAGCCAAACAACAACAGTATTCACACAGTGAAGACAATTAGATCATGCAGGGAGGCAATGACTTCACGAAGACAAACTGTAAGTAAAGAGAGGTAAAGGATAGAACTACTTTCTTGGGGAGGACAAGGATTTGTTGGACCAATTCCAGTTGCTGTGACAAATGTACGTTTGGTTAGGGAGGCTAAGATTCAACTCAGAAGCTCGCGTCTTTACCTTATTCCCCTTGAGCTAAGGACACTTAGTCCTTGCCCAATCACTCTAGTAAGTCTTCAAGGTAGACTTCCAAACATTCACAGACTTTGTTCACCGGCAATCCACAATGACTCTTGGATGCTCAGAACGCGACGCCTAACCGGCTGGAGGATTCACAATTCTCAAGTGTAACAAGTCTTCATATCACGCGGACAAAAAGACTTCAGTGATGCCTAACACTCTTTGGCTCTAGGTGTTTTGGACTTTGTCCGCGCAAGGATTTCTCTCTCAAATGCTTCGGAGGTGGGTTGCTCTCAAACGACAAAAGTCATGCACTAACTCTAAGCGGCCACCAATTTATGGTGTAGGGGGTGGGCTATTTATAGCCAGGAAGCAACCCGACCTGATTTGTCCAAAATGACCCTGGGTCACTAATGAACTGACATGTTTCCAATGGTCAAATTTCAAATACACGTGGCAGCTTGACTTGGGCTACAAGTAAATTTGACTCATCTAGCTCTGGATAAGATTTGCTCTCATTGTCTTCGCTCGAAGACATATGATTTGGTTGAGCATCACATCAGTCACTCTGACTTTGTTCACGTGGACCCCTCTTAACGATACGGTGGTTCCTATGAGTCAACAAAGAAGAAAAGGAAACTACGAAACAACTATGTCTTCACACTCCATAGTCTTCATGCGATGTCTTCTCATGTCATAGTCTTCACACATTTTTAGGGGTCATCCCTGGTAGGTAAACCGAATCAATATGGGACTACTACCTGTGTTATCCTACAATTCTCACAAACACATTAGTCCCTCAACCAAGTTTTTCGTCAATACTCCAAAACCAACTAGGGGTGGCACTAGATGCACTTACAATCTCCCACTTTTTGGTGATTGATGACAAACTGGTTGAAGTTTTCAACGGGGATAAAAGTAGGTGAAAGTTTAAGGATTGAGGCATTGTCTTCATAAGTAGCAAAAGGCTCCCCCTAAAGATGTGCATATAAGTAGTTTGCTTTTGAATGCAAATGCACATGGCAGGTTTTACTTTGTGGAGATCCTCTTCAACTTATGAAGACAATTCATCATGCATATAAAGATATAATGAAGATAATGATATGCATAATGAAAAATGGACGTCTGTGGAATGACTTCATGCAGAATTTATCATCGCATCAAAAAGTAGCAGATGACCATCGAGTTTAAGTGTTACAACTCAAAGAACCAAATGTATCAAAAGACGAGAATTGTAAATACTTGGCAAAAATAATGCAACCACCCATAAGGACCCGCTTGAAGACTATCAACTCATATGCTTCTCCCTTTTTATCAGTAATGACCAAAGTTGAAGACATAGAGCATCTACTCGTTCCCAGAAGGAGCAGATGATGGAGCAGGGTCGACGTTGGAGTTTGGTGGTGCAGAAGGGCTTGATGTAGTGTCAAGATGCAGTGCAGCCATGTTTGGTAAAGTGGCATGATCTTGTTCATCGACGACGTTCGCAACAACAGTTGCAGCCGAAGATGAATACTCAGAATCTTCAATTGATGGAGTGTGGCACCAGCTTGCATTTTGTGGAGGCCTGGAATAAAACTTGAAGCCCTCAGTGAAGCCATCTTCGCGAAGATCGTCTTCAGGACATAGCAGTGTGAGGCTCTTCCAGGACCGCCAATAGGCTTCATGGGAAACAAATGAGTTCTTGGTGGCCAGGTTCCGAATGCGATTGACATCAACCAAGAGACTCTGCATCTGATGCTTTAGCCAGCCGTGGTGCTTATCCTGCTTCTAATGTAAGGCCACAAATAGCTCTCCGTCATTGAGTACATGAGAACGCTTCCGAGGCCTTTGGGTAATTGTACTAGAAGTGGCTTCAGTGTTGGCACAATGGGGCATACACATATTGCCAGCTAGAGGATAAGCAGGAGTTGCAGCATTGGGGACATAAATTCCTTCTATTGGTTGCGTGGAGCTTTGGTGATCAACATTATGAAGATATAGAGGCTCCTTGGCAGGCTCGGGGTAGATGGCTTCAATGTACAGATCAACCTCGGGCAGAAAGACAAGATGGTTGCGTGCTAAGGGCTGATAGTTCACAAAAGAATGGAGTTTGATCAGGCGGATCACCCATGGAGCATAAAACTTCAGGACAAATAGATCAATCCCAGATGTAACAAGTTGTCTGATGAAGAAACCCTGGGAATTGAATATGATGCCATTGATGTCTACTACACGACCTTCTTCTTATAGACGTTGTTGGGCCTGCAAGTGCACATGTTTGTAGGACAGTAGCAAATTTCCCTCAAGTGGATGACCTAAGGTTTATCAATCCGTGGGAGGTGTAGGATGAAGATGGTCTCTCCAAAACAACCTTGCAACCAAATAACAAAAAGTCTCTTGTGTCCCCAACACACCCAATACAATGGTAAATTGTATAGGTGCACTAGTTCGGCGAAGAGATGGTGATACAAGTGCAATATGGATGGTAGATAAAGCAATTTGTAATCTGAAATTATAAAAATAGCAAGGTAACAAATGGTAGAAGTGAGCGTAAGCGGTATTGCAATGGTAGGAAACCAGGCCTAGGGTTCATACTTTCACTAGTGCAAGTTCTCTCAACAATAATAACATAGATAGATCATATAACAATCCCTCAACATGCAACAAAGAGTCACTCCAAAGCCACTAATAGCGGAGAACAAACATAGAGATTATGGTAGGGCACGAAACCACCTCAAAGTTATTCTTTTGGATCGATCTATTAAAGAGTTCGTACTAGAATAACACCTTAAGACACAAATCAACCAAAACCCTAATGTCACCTAGATACTCCATTGTCACCTAAAGTATCCGTGGGCATGATTATACGATATGCATCACACAATCTCAGATTCATCCAACCAACACAAAGTACTTCAAAGAGTGCCCCAAAGTTTCTACCGGAGAGTCAAGAACGTGTGCCAACCCCTATGCATAGGTTCATGGGCGGAACCCGCAAGTTGGTCACCAAAACATACATCAAGTGGCACATGATATCCCATTGTCACCACAGATAAGAACGACAATACATACATCAAGTGTTCTCATAAAAGACTCAATTCGATAAGATAACTTCAAAGGGGAAACTCAATTCATCACAAGAGAGTAGAGGGGGAGAAACATCATAAGATACAACTACAATAGCAAACCTCGGGATACATCAAGATCGTGCCATAGAGGGAACACGAGAGAGAACACGAGAGAGAGAGAGATCAAACACATAGCTACTGGTACATACCCTCAGCCCCGAGGGTGAACTACTCCCTCCTCGTCATGGATAGCACCGGGATGATGAAGATGGCCACCGGTGATGGGATCCCCCTCCGGCAGGGTGCTGGGAAGGGCTCCCGAGAGGTTTCTGGTGGCTACAGAGGCTTGCGGTGGCGGAACTCCCGATCTATCTTGATATTTGATGTTTTTAGGGTGCGGGGGAATATATAGGCGAAAGAAGTCG
>NC_041389.1:639769186-639777674 GCF_002162155.2 Triticum dicoccoides
GAGGGGTCCACGAGACAGGGGGCGTGCCCACTAGGGGGGGGCACCCTCCTATCTCGTGGCCTCCTCGAGGCTCTTCTGACATGAACTCCAAGTCTCCTGGGTGATATTCTTCCAAAAAATCACGTTGCCGAAGGTTTCCGTTTGGACTCCGTTTGATATTCCTTTTCTTCAAAATACTGAAACAGGCAGTAAAACAGCAATATGGGCTGGGCCTCCGGTTAGTAGGTTAGTCCCAAAAGTAATATAAAAGTGTATAATAAAGCCCATAATCATTGAAAACAGATAATAAAATAGCATGAATGCTTCATAAATTATAGATACGTTGGAGACGTATCAGCATCCCCAAGCTTAATTCCTACTCGTCCTCGAGTAGGTAAATGATAAAGAAAGAATTTATGAAGTGTGAATGCTAGCAGGTGCACAAATTTGATCAATGATAATTTCAATCACCTTTACTAGCATCATAATATGTCATAACAGTAGTTCATCTCATAAAACTTTCATAAACTAGTAACAAGCAATTCACATGTTAAAGCATAGACCATAAACTTTCTTGAAAACTAGCAAACTTCATTCTTAGTCATCAAACAATTGCAATTCATCTTACTTTCAGGAAGAGTCTATGTCAGAGCTTTGATTTAGCAAATTTCACATACTCAACTATCATATAGTCTTCTACAATTGCTAACACTCACGCAATACTTGTGGTTATGAAGTTTTAATCAGACACAGAGAAAGATTGGGGCTTATAATGTTGCCTCCAAATGTATTCACCTTTGGGTGATGTCAACAATAATAGTTCATGCTAACGTACATCCAATTTGGATATATACATCAGGATCACCCCACCACAAAGTGCTTGCGAAAGGATAAAATGAAAAAGGGAAAGGTGAAGATCACCTTGACTCTTGCATAAAGTAAAAGACATAAAGTAAAAGATAGGCCATTCGCAGAGGGAAGCAGAGGTTGTCATGCGCTTTTAGGGTTGGATACACAAAATCTTAATGCGAAAGAACATCACTTTATATTGCCCCTTGTATATGGACCTTTATTATGCAGTCCGTCGCTTTTATTGCTTCCATAACAAGATCATACAAAGCTTATTTTCTCCACACTAATAAGTCATGCATATTTAGAGAGCAATTTTTATTGCTTGCACCGATGACAACTTACTTGAAGGATCTTACTCAATCCATAGGTAGGTATGGTGGACTCTCATGGCAAAACTAAGTTTAAGGATATTTGGAAGCACAAGTAGTATCTCTACTTGGTGCTAGGAATTTTTGTCTAGCATGAGGGGGAAAGGCAAGCTCAACATATTTGAATGATCCATGACAATATACTTTAACTGAGATGCGAGAAAACATAACCCATTACGTTGTCTTCCTTGTCCAACATCAAATCTTTAGCATGTCATACATAATGAGTGCTCACAATTATAAAAGATGTCTATGATAATATATTTATATGCGAAATCTCTCTTCCTTCAATATGCTTTCATGAATTGTTCAAATGACCAATACAATGCTTGCTAACTGTCAATAAATTTACAACCTCTACTTCTCAGATGTGATGTCATTACTCCCCATGGGGTAAGCAAAAGAGACATATATAATTTTAGATTTATGACAATCAACTCATTCAACCATTTACTCGTAGGATATAAGTGAAGCACACGAGTAAATGAAAAACTACTCCAAAAAGATATAAGTGAAGATCAATGAGTAGCTAAATAATTATGCAACTATATGAAGACTCTCTCTCATTTAAGAATTTCAGATCTTGGTATCTTATTCAAATAGCAAGCAAAACAAAATAAAATGACATTGCAAGGATAGCACAACTCATGTGAAGAAGCAAAAACTTAGGCTCAACCGATTCTAACAGATAGTTGTTGAAGAAGAAAGGTGGGATGCCTACCAGGGCACCCCCAAGCTTAGATGCTTGAGAATTCTTGAAATATTATCTTGGGGTGCCTTGGGCATCCCCAAGCTTGAGTTTTTATGTCTCCTTAATTCCTCTCATATCATGGTTTCTCTTCTTTTTATCAAAAGCTTCATTCACAACAAACTCAACAAGAACTCGTGAGATAGGTTAGTATAAACCAATGCAAAAATCTTATCATTTTCTACTGTAGCAAATCACAAAAATTATTATTCAACATTGCATACTAAATGTCTCTACATATTTAACACTCCTATCCTCAAATAGAATCATTAAACAAGCAAACATGTTGCCGAATTCCAAGTCTCCTGGGTGATATTCTTCCAAAAAATCATGTTGCCGAAGGTTTCATTCCGTTTGGGCTCCGTTTGATATTCCTTTTCTTCGAAATACCGAAACAGGCAATAAAACGACAATATGGGCTGGGCCTCCGGTTAATATGTTAGTCCCAAAAGTAATATAAAAGTGTATAATAAAGCCCATAATCATTCAAAACAGATAATAAAATAGCATGAATGCTTCATAAATTATAGATACATTGGAGACGTATCACCATTGACAATATAAAATACCAAAGTCTTCAAGGTTCCTTCAAGTTTGGCTGCAGAAGAATGTCCCTTGATTGGCCATAGAGTACGCCTCAGTATATGATAGACTATGTGTGCCAAGTACTCGAGGTCCTTGACAAAGAATTCCTTGGGATATTCAACATCTTGAGGCAATGGCTTCATAGTACTGAGCATCTAACTCATATTGGGTTCAGGCCTCTGAAAAATTCTCTGCAGTTCATTTCTGTGAAGCTGACAGCCAGGCTCATACAATTCACCTGGAGTGGGAGGGAGGTAAGGTCAATGATGTCTTGAGCTTTGGCTTCATGGTGCACATCTCCTGTAATCCACTCAAGGATCCATGTTTCGGATCTAGGTTGTAGCATGAATGTGAAGAGTGGCATAGAACTGAAGTATAAGATCTTCATTCCAGTGCTCTTTGTCAGTAACAAATTGCAGAAGACCCGCATCCCAAAAGCAGTCCAACGCTTCTTTAAGACAGGGCAGCCCAGCAACAGCTTCACAATCAAGACGCATGTGAGGAAAGATTCACTCTTGATTGTATAGGATACAGGAGTAGTAGCTGCATTGTTGATGGCTCCAAAATTGATCGGAAGAGACTTTGGCTTCGAGTATGGATTCTTGTCACTGTCAAAGAAGGTATTGTTTGCTCTTAAGCTATTCATGCTGAAAGATCCTGGCGATGTAGCAGCACCTGGAAGCCTTGGTAGCCTCGGCTTTGGCTTCTGAACTTGTGGTCGCTAATCCACATGATAGTCATATTGTGGTCCAGGAGCTGCGGGAGGAACCAAAATGGGCCATCTCACTGTGACAAGCTAGCCGTGATCGTAGGCATGTTCAATTGTGTGAGGCCTTGCAGGTGGAATAGTGGCTTCAGCATTCACAATGGACCACATTAGCTTCAGGTTCCACATTGTCTTCGGCCATGACAACGTCATTGGCGACAGTAGCATTGTTTGTGGCAGCCTTAGTGTTTTCAACCTCCGTTCGTTGTAGAACAGGAGGGTCTGGCACAATCACATTCTCCTCGAGAATGACTTGGTCTATGGCAGGGGGTGTGGCAACTCTTTCTTCTTCTCTTTCTCCATGATTTTCATCGGTTGATCCAGCCGGAATGTCTTCAGCAGCTTTAGCTTCACACTCAGAGACATTCGCAGCAGGGGTGGCTTCAGGAAACACTTGACGTGCTACTGAGCTTTGTTGCACTTCCCCTTTCGGAATGCTCGACATGGTGACCTGTGGCCTGGGGCCTTTGCGAAGCCTGTGATATGCGGGCAACGCCTTTGGTGATGGAGTGGTCTTCACCATGTAGTTTTCATCGTCAAGTATCGGAGTGGTGACTTGAGGTGGTGGAGTTCTGGGTGTCTCATTATCAATGGGGGTTTCTTGCTGTGTGTGCTCGGCCCATGAGTCATCTTGAGAGATTGGTGTCAATGGACGACCAATGCTGATTAGTTCACTGCTCGTTGGAGCAGGCGATGATACCGACTGGGGCTCGAGCTGAGGAAGGACTTCATCATCTTCAACATTGTCTACATGACCAATGTCTTCAGCTGTGATGGGGTCAACAGCTGGAACTTCTTCATCTTCATGAGCCTCTGTGGAAGAAGGCTTGTGAATTACAATACGTCGTTCTTGGTTGTTGGTGGCTGGAAGAGTGACAGAGATGGGTTCAACAATGAGGGGCTGAGAGGCTGCAACGCGCTCTTTCTTTGAAGACTTTGTCTTCAACTTCTTTGTTCATGGGGCCTGATCAGAAGCATCCTTGTGCTTGCGCTTCTTGGCTTCGGCTTCAGCTGCCCTTGTCTTCTTAAGCTCTGAAGCTGCTAAGGTGACCTTAGGCTTCGAGCCTGTCATGCTGGCAGGGAAGACAATGCGATGTGCGTCCTGCCTTGGTGCTTTAGTTTGTGTCACAATGGACTTCTTTTGTTTGGCAACCATCCGGGGATCGATGCCAGGGCGCCCAAGAGCTTTGCCCTTCTCAGCTTCATTGTGTGCTTGAACACATTTCTCATGCAAAGTACTTCATGCGCCCTCATTTCGCTTCTTGTGAAACTCTTCCTTGAGGTCATGCAACATCTTCTTGAAGATTTGAACATCTGCCACGCCGAGCTTGGCCATGTTCTTCTTGAAGTGAGCCTTCTCATAATCAATTTTGTTCTTGAGCTCAACAATTTTCTAAGCCAAGGCCAACTCATTAGCAATGGCTCCATGGAATGTGACGCTGATGTCCACCGGAAGCTAAAGATCATCAATGCTAATGCTCTGGTCATCGAACCACTCATC
The DNA here is from genome assembly GCF_002162155.2 of Triticum dicoccoides. NCBI lineage: Eukaryota > Viridiplantae > Streptophyta > Magnoliopsida > Poales > Poaceae > Triticum > Triticum dicoccoides. The sequence goes on from NC_041389.1 coordinate 639,773,986, forward strand.
AATGAAGTTGTTAAGAATGTCAACATCAAAGAGGGGCATGTCGTTGAAGATTTCTGCCTCTTGCTTACTCTTGATTAGCATCTCAAGGGCATCATCACCAAGAGCTTCATTGCTGGACAGATCAATTGTGTCATCCTCATTGCACAGAAGGACAACAGGAGTCAGTTCATGCCCAGAAATCTTCTTGGGCTTCTTGGCTTTCATTGTCTTTCAGCCTTCTTGGAGACATGAGACAAATCTTCAGATTGCAAACTGGATTTAGGAGGTGCAGTGGCCAAGGGCTTCACAGTCGAAGCTTATGGTGCGGCAGAAGGCTTTGAAGCCTTTGTCTTTTTCTTCTTCTACGGCTTTGGTGGTGCTGGCACTTCTTCAGAGTTAGCATCATCAGCGGATTGATCCACAGTGGTCCGCTGAGCAACAATATGGGAGAGGAGGCCATCAAAGTTGTTGAAGGGGCTGATGACATTTGGATAAGCATCGCGTGTGCCATCCGGCCTAGGATAAGATGGACCAGGGTTGAAGTTGATTCCAAGATTTTTCTTGTTCTTCACAGCTGACTCTTTTGCAAACTGATAGTTGCGCTTGAAGAGATTGTCTTGGCGACACCATAACATAGATGATGGGTCAACATTCTCTGGCTTCGGTCCTCGGACCATGCATGGGTAGAGGCCTTGAGCAATGACTTTAGAGTTGGACTTGGGTTGCAGATTCTTGTACAGAATATCTCCCCATGGGCGCTTGATGGCGTTCTTTTCAGCATACTCTAAAGTGACGAATTTGTACTTGAACCATTCTTCTGCCCAATATCTTTGAATCCATTGGATTTGGGTCCTGTGCTAGCCATAGCTTTCCTCAGGATCTGACTTGTACAGTTCATACAGATCAGGAGGTAAATCCTTAGCAGTATTTCCACAGCGCAGCCTATCACCTTTTCTTGCAGATTTCTCAGTGGTCATTATATTCAGACTGAATGGCTTCAGAACTGTGGATGGCTTCTTTTTGCTGGTCAGATAAGAGCTGGCTTTAGGGAAGTGAATATGACGCTGTAAGAACTTTGCAAATGAATGCAGACTATGAGAACCAAGGGATTCTCCAACGGACATGTACCTGTGATAGCATTAGAGGTGTGAGGGATGGGGAAGAGGTCATATGCATTCTCAAAAGATTTTGAAGATAAATCAGTTTGAAGACATTGACCTCATAGTGCAAAGACATTCACTTATTTGAACAAAGTTGGTTCCAGATTTGTATGAATCCATGAATAAGTATAAGTGAGGAATCTAACTAGTTATGAAGCATAAGTGAATATACATGGCATGATATGAGATGCAGATGAAGACAGATCCAGATTTGGAAGTGAGAGCATCTCCAGCCGGCCCCCAGGACCACTTTTTGGCCACCCGCGTCTAAATTCTCGCCCACTCATGATCCCAAGAGCCCAGATTTCGCCGGATTTGGCCAAAGTTAGTGCCGGCAGTTACAGGCCACACCTAGCCCATCGGGGGGCGCTTGGGGGTGGAGAGAGAAGATTTTGCATGTCCTTTGGCCCACAGTCAGCCTCCCACTCCCTCTCTCCACCCTTTTTCTTCGGCCCCCACCCACATGCAGCCCATTCTTCCACGCCCGCGTGACAGCCTCCACTCCAACCACCACCACCACCGCCCACAAATGCAGCCCCTCCTTGCCCTGCTCCTGGCATCGCCGGCGCCGGTGCTCTGCCGCCACCACGCGCCCGCGGCGACCTCACTCTCCCGTGCCCTCGCCTTCGTTGGCACCAGCCGTCCCGCAGTGCCTCGACCTGCCCGGCCGGACGCGGGCGCGAACACCGGCTCCAGTCCAGGGGCACGCCGAGGCCGCCGTTGGGAAGCGTAGCTTGGCGCCGTCCTTGTAGCCAGAGGCGGGGCAGCCAGCGGGCTGCCCCGCTGTGCGTGCCCTTGGGTCGGCGCCGGGCGAGGGACAACAGCCGCCGTTGGGTGACGTTCAATGCGGCGTTTTTCTCCATGGCGGCCGAGATGGCCGCAGTCCCTGAAGCAGGAGCGAGAGCGGAGCGCGAGACCGTGCGCCGGAGTGGCCCCGACATGGGCATGAGCGCGCAGCCGCAGCCCAAGGGGATCTTGAAAGCGCAGGCGCCGCGGACGCCGAGCAACCTCGACAGGAGCGGCCGGCTGGTCGGTAGCCCGAGGGCCCAGAAGCCGCCGTAGGTGGTGTCGGGCGGGCTGGACGCGAGCCGGCGACGGAGCGTGGAGGAGGTGCTGCGGGAGCGTGGACGGGGCCGGACATCATCAGCTGCAGAACGTGTGCGCCGAGGAGGAGCGCGGGATGCCGCCGCTGTCGGAGCTGGCGGGCGCGCTGGGCATGCACGCCGTCCTCTCCATGGTCACCCCACGAGTCACGCCCGCGTCCACGCTCGCGGGGTTCCTCACTGGGCACGCGGGGCACGAGGATGAAATGGCGGCGGTCAAGCTCGTGGGCTCGTGCGCAGTGCGTTCGTCGGTCGGGTGGGTGGGGGAGGCTGGAAAATTTCTTGTCCCAGATGCAAAAAATCCACCGGTGCCTCCCCAGGAGGCCGAAAAACCGCCGACTGGGGGGCACAATGGCTGGAGATGCTCTGAAGAAACCACTTTTGGTTGAAGTGGATGGATTTGACGAATCAAAAAGGTAGTAAAAAGTAAGTTTAATTTACCACTGACAAACTACTAGATGAGGTACAGAGAGAGGCTGAGCAGTTCAATCTCCCACGCCCTAACTTGGTGGCGGAAGACACCTACGTCGGCGATGGAGAGGACAAGGTCCGTGGCCGGTGTGAGGACGGCGTCGAAGAAGTTGCGGTAGCTAAGCGCTTCGTCTCCAGCGTCGACGCGAACTAGCGGAGGCGCTAGGGTTCGTGCGAGGTGGCAAGGTGGAAGAAGAGATAATGACTGCGGGGTGTGAATATTTATATGGAAAGGGACAACATTGCATAATTACACAGGTGCCCCTAGCGTTTCACATCTAAAGGACACATGGCATGCATGCAACTTATTGGAAGTTGTTCCATATTCCCACGCACGCCTGGTTTTCGGGTGGTCGTTCCGGCTTCTCCAGTATTCAAGCAATAAGGATACATCATTAAAAGCAGATTTAAATGTTTGTCTCTTTGTCTTCTGCTGACAAGGACTCAGGCAAGACAATCGACATGTTTCAATAGAATGCATATGATTCGGACAGATAGAATTTGAGGAAGAAGCACATAAGAGGTTAGGGTCCGATCACATTCACTTAGATCAATAAAGATTCAAGTATGAAGATATAGCTATATGTGAATGCTGTAGAGGGTAGAACACACACACACACACACACACACACACACACACACACATATATATATATATATATATATATGACAAATGTTTCCTACAAGCAGTGGTAGTTACCACCACTTGCGTTTTGTATGTTGTATTGTAGTATCTGTCGAAACCGAGAGTATGTACGTGTAGTATGTACTATATAACAATGATTAGGTAGTATATATACAAATTTTTAGGTAGTATGTATCATTTTTTGAGTATGCTCTTTTTTACGTACAAATATGTACATATTTCACAAATATAACAAAAACTATGGGCTCATATGCAATTTTTTCATGTAACTTGTTTTGAAATATCTTATATATAGTATATGAACATATTTAAAATAATAAAATAGTATAT
>NC_041389.1:639777907-639844676 GCF_002162155.2 Triticum dicoccoides
CATTCTTTGAACCAAGTGTGCTGCAGTACTCACACGAGTGAACTTCTCGTCGAAAAAACTGCACGCATTGTTTTTCCGGTACTGTTTTTGCTCTAGTTTTTTAACCATTTATCGGAATAAGGCGTGTAATATACCGTTGAAAAGCTATGGATTAGGTGCAACTTCTACATGTTGAACACTTTTCGAGATTCCACACGGTTTAAGAGCAGCTTTGAAAATGGTGCGGCCCATGACGAGTGGCAGCGAGCATTTTTTCGCGATTTCTTCTAAACCGCTCGTCGGAACGAAACAAATGATACACCGTTGGAAAGATATCATCGGGGCGCATCTTTTTCATATTTATTATTTTCTCTAATTCTTTACGGTTTAAGAGCAGTTTCAAATTTACTAAATCGCGGAATTCTGTTTTTCAATTTTTTTTAAAATTCACGGTACTTTTTCCCCTCCAGTTTTCTAACCGTTTGTCGAAATGAGGCATATGATACACCGCTGGAAAGCTACGGACGAGGCGCAACTTTCATATGTTAAATTTGTTTTGAGATTCCTTACAATTTTTAGTTAATTTTAAAAATCATGCGGCTGACGACGAGAGGCAGCGGCAGTTTTTCGTGAAATTTTTACAAACCGCTGGTCGACATGATTCAAATTATACGCCGTTGGAAAGATATTGATGAGGCACAACTTTTTGATATAGAACACTCTCTCCGATTCCTTACAGTTTAGAAGCAATTTTGATTTTAACAAAATGTGAACACTCTGTTTTTTCGCGACATGAAAATCGTCGTATGTACTGCATTAGACAGAAAACCGCACTTCTTTTAGACTAAAAACTATACTTCATCGGACAGACAAGTGCACTGCATGATTTCTTTTTTGTGGGACATAATTTTTCCCAAACGAGGTGGAGTACACTTCTTGAGACTAAAACCCGCACTTCATCGGACAGACAAGTGCACTGCATGATTTCTTTTTTGTGAGACGTAAATTTTCCCAAACGAGGTGGAGTGCACTTCATGTCACGCGTTGGTGAACTGCAATACTATGAAAAGTGAACCTCAAGACTACTGTAAACGGGCCGCGCCACTACCAAAAGTGAGCGGCTTGAGTTTTTTGGACCGCAGGGACTGAACGAGTGAACTACATATAATGAAAAGCGAGCTTCTTTGAGATATATATTTTTCCTATTTACCAAGCAAACCACGGAGGAGTATTATAACAAACTGCATGAGACAACAAAGTGAGTTTCAAAGCCACATCTATCTGATAAAGACACTCTGTTTCTTCCTTATTGAATGCGGTGAACCACAAGACTCCTCGAAGTGGGCTGCATCAACCTTTTATTTTTTTCATGAAAATGAACATATCCAACATAACAAACGAACTGCACTCGACTGGATTTAAACAAAAACAAAAAAGTGTTAAAACAATTCAGGAAGCGAGCTACCTAAAAAGATGAGCCCCATGGAGGAGCGAACCTCTCTAACATACACAGTGAACCCCTCATAAAAACGACCATGTGTGCATAGTCCAAGGGAACTGCCCGTGCACACGCGAGTTCACCGGAAAACCATCGACGCCATGGGCCAAATTGCATGTCCCGTTGGTCGAGCTGCACTCCTACGTGGGCAAAACTGCATGGTGAGCAGGGCAACCTGAAGTCAGGTGGTTTGATGGAGGAATTACCATAGCCATAGGTAGAAAACGGTGAAAATTTTATAGGGGGGGTGAGATCACCTAGTCACCCAAGACTGATGAGCACTAGCCCAGGAATCCTTTTCATCGGTTTTTGCAAAATAAACAAAAAATCAAAGACAAAGAAGCACAAATCTAGCGGTCAGCTCGGATTGGAACAAAAGGTATATCATACACAAATTCTTCGGCTGGCGCACACAAGAAGGAAGCCAAATTCTGAATCGACAAGGCAAGTTGACCAAGTAAACTACACTTTGTCTCGAAATAATAAACTGAACTTCACAAGCACCTTACTTTTTTAACAACTTTCTCTAACGGCTTTTTGGGAACTTCAATCTTATTTTTTGTGAACTTCAGTCCACTTGGTCTAGATAGTGAGGTGCTTGCGCACGTCGCTGGTGTGAAGTGAGCAGGTCGTGTGGGAGGCGAAATTGGTAAACACCACCGGCAGTCTAACTGCACTGGAGCACCAAGCGGTGAGTTACATCACCATTCGAACCGCACTGCATGCATGCAATGGGGGAAGCAAACGACACACAGATGAGCTCCGCACCGCAGGGGTGCATCGCGTGAACTGCACAGGGGGTCTACTTTTGACATTGTCGCTGCCATCGGGGCTAGGGAGGACCCGCTGCTGTATACCAGGGGGGCTGCTGCGCCCGTTGGTGGCGAGGTAAGGGCCAAGGCTGGCAGGGAGGCATGTGTGGAGGGGAAGGAAGAGCCGGCGTGTGGCCGAGCTAGGTGTCGGCCCGAGCTCGAGTAAGAGGAGATGAGGAGGCTATCGGTGACACCCTGCTGCTCCTTGGAAGTTGGATCAGGGAATGAAGAGGGGCACGGCGGTGCCTGCAAATCGCCGGTGGAGGAAGATTGCAATTTGCAAGAATGGCAATCGGTGACTGCGGGCGGAGGAGCGGCTCACCTGTTTTACTCGTGTGGCGGCTCGGTCGTCAGATCCAGGGGTCAACGTGGAGGAGGGCGGGTTGCAGCGCGGCGTAAGGCCAGAGTGGCGGCAACGGCGCTAGTCAGGGAGGTGCAACACTGGGGCAGCGGCGCGGCAACAACTGGTCGGGGGCATCGCGTGGCCGATTGGTTGGACCCGTTCATGGCGGCACGCGAGCCAGTTTCAGCGCGTCGCGAAGGAGGTAGTGTAGGCAGGTGGCGTACTGGCACGGAGCTTGGCAGGTGGCTCGAGTCGGGGCTGGATCCTGATCTGGATCGAACAGGGGAGGTGGTGGAGCTGGTGGGGACGGGCGAGGAAGGTGGGAGAGGTGAAGGTAGTTTTTTTTCCCGGTGGTTCGGTTCGGTCAGGTTCTGGCGAGTGGCGACGCGTACGGGTGCGGGGATCCCGGAGGGGAAGAAGGTGGGGGACCGTGGGTTCTGGCGGCCCGTTGGCGGTGCAGATGCCCCGCCGGGGAAGAAGGTGCGGAGCGGTGGCATGGGGCTGCGCATGCGGTGTTAGCAGAATAAGGCTTTAGTGTTAGCAGAATAAGGTCTTAAGGGGTGTTATCATAATAGACCCACTCTATATATATATATATATATATATATATATATATATATATATATATATATATATATATATATATATATATATATATATATATATACCAACTCAACATTGCAAAGATAAACCTTGAGGTCAAATCAATGTTGAAGACAAACCAAATGCGAAGACTATGCAACCATGACGCCAAAAGAAACACTTCAATAAGAATTTGGTGGTGGTGTTACCCACTGTATAGGAAGTATTAGACCCAGACACGGCGCACAATTATCGTGGCGCTCTGAAGTCAAATTCCACGTTAATGTATTCACACTTAGAGTGTATGTCTTCATTGATTGAAGATATACGTTACTTCGTGTGTTGCACATCTAAGTCATCAACATGCATAAGCATTAGGATGTGTGTCCAATTACAAGACTTTGAGGAATCTAAGATATTTAGCTCACACTGCAACTTGCAAAATCTTTTCTCATCCAAGGGCTTTGTGAAGATATCTGCCAATTGCTCTTCAGGGTTGACGTGAATGATATCAATATCTTCCTTCATGACATGATCTCTGAGAACGTGATGACGGATCTGAATGTGCTTTATCTTCGAGTGCTGAACTAGGTTGTTGGCAATCTTGATGGCGCTTTCATTGTCGCAGTAGAGTGGCACATGCTTTAGATCAATACCATAGTTCTTGAGACTTTGCTTCATCCATAGAAGCTGAGCACAGCAAGATCCAACAACAATGTATTTAGATTCAGCAGTGGAGAGAGATACACAGGTTTGCTTCTTTGAAGACCAACAGACAAGAGATCGTCCAAGAAAGTGACATGTGCCTGATGTGGACTTGCGATCAACCTTGTCACCAGCATAATCAGCATCTGAGAATCCAACTAGATCAAACTCTGAGCCCTTTGGATACCATAATCCAGTGTTGGGGTGTAAGCCAAATATCGAAGAATTCGCTTCACAGCTAAGTGATGTGATTCCTTTGGTGCCGCTTGGAATCGGGCACACATGCAAATGCTAAGCATTATATCTGGCCTAGATGCACATAAATATAGTATAGAACCAATCGTGGAGTGGTATACCTTTTGATCGAACTCTTTACCATTGTCGTCATGGCCCAGATGACTTTTGGTTGGCATTGGCATCGTGTATCCTTTGCAGTCTTGCATTCCAAACTTCTTTAGGCAATCTTTGAGGTACTTTTCTTGTGATATGAAGATGTCGTTGCTCTGCTGACGGATTTGAAGACCGAGGGAAAATTTCAGCTCACCCATCATGGACATCTGATATTGCTCTTGCATCATGTGCCCAAACTCATCACTGTATCTCTTGTTAGTGCAACCGACAATAATGTCATCCACATAGATTTGGCACACAAAAAGTTCACCATCATATGTCTTCATGAAGAGTGTAGGATCTAGAGAACCAGGTTTGAAGCCTTTGCTCTTTAGGAAGTCTTTGAGTGTGTCCTACCAAGCGCAAGGAGCTTGTTTGAGGCCATACAGTGCCTTGTTGAGCTTGTATACCATATCAGGATGTTTTGGATCTTCAAAGCCAGGTGGTTGTGCAACATACACTTCTTCTTCAATCTTGCCATTGAGAAAGGCACTCTTCACATCCATTTGGTATGGAAGAATGTTGTGATGGTTGGCATAGGCTAGTAGTATGCGAATGGCTTCAAGCCTAGCCATGGGAGCTAATGTTTCATCGAAGCCAATCCCTTCTAATTGAGTGTAACCTTGAGAAACTAGACGAGCCTTGTTTTTGAAAACTTGACCATGCTCATCTTGTTTGTTGTGATAGATCCATTTGGTGCCTATGATATTGTGCTTGCGAGGATTAGGACGCTTGACCAATTCCCATACATTGTTCAGCTCGGACTATTGAAGCTCTTCTTGCATAGCTTGAATCCATTCAGGTTCCATGAAGGCTTCAACAACTTTCTTGGGTTTAGATATAGAGACAAATGCAAAGTGCCCATAGAAATTTGCTAGATGGGTTGCTCTAGAATGAGTGAGTGGACCAGGTGCATTGATGCTATCAATTATATTCTCAATCTGTACTTCATTTGCAACACGGGGATGAACTGGATGCAGATTTTCCCCTTGTAGATCATTGTCTTCAGCTTCAGCATTGACTTCAGGCTGAGCATTTTCTTCGGGTTGATTTGGTGCAATGATGATTTCTTCTTCAGCCTGAGCATCCGAAGGTATGATTTCTCCAGTATCCATCAGCTTGATAGATTCACTAGGTGGGACTTCATCTAGCACATTTGGTCGGTGCCCTCTTTGTGAGCCGTTAGTCTCATCGAACTGCACATCCATAGTTTCAACCGCTTTATAGTGAAAGAGGTTGAAGACTCTATAGGAGTGTGAATCCTTTCCGTATCCAAGCATAAAACCTTCATGTGCTTTTGATGCAAATTTTGAAGTGTGATTTGGATCCTTGATCCAGCACCTAGCACCAAATACCCTGAAGTAACCGACATTTGGCTTCTGACCAGTTAGTAGCTCATATGATGTCTTCTTTAGAAGCTTGTGTAGATAAACACGGTTGATGACATGGCATGCAGTATCAATGGCTTCAGGCCAGAACTTCCTTGGAGTCTTGTACTCATAAAGCATCGTCCGAGCCATCCCAATGAGGGTTCTGTTCTTGGGCTCCATGATGCCATTCTACTGAGGTGTGTAAGGATCTAAAAACTCATGAGTGATGCCCAATGTATCAAGATAAGTGTCGAGGCCGGTGTTCTTGAATTCTGTGTCGTTGTCACTTCTGATGTGCTTGATCTTGATGCCATAGTTCGTCATGGCACAATTGGCGAATCGTCTGAAGACATCCTGCACTTCATTCTTGTAGAGGATCATATGCACCCAAGTATATCTTGAGTAATCATCAACAATGACGAAGCCATAGAGACAAGTTGTGCTAGTAAGAGTAGAGTAGTGGGTAGGGCCGAATAAGTCCATGTGAAGCAGCTCAAAGGGACATGATGTCGTCATGATTGTCTTTGAGGGATGCTTGGCCCTAGTCATCTCTCCAGCTTCGCAAGCACCATGTCCTAGCCTCCGATGCCAGAGCCAGCTGTCGGTGTACAAAAGTATGGGTACTTCTGTGCCCCTTACTTGTGCACGGACAGTCGCGACCACCCCTACAGCAAGGCTAGGCAAGGCAAAGGAAGACAGCAGAAGGCAAGACATGTACAAAGAATATCAAGACAGCTGCCCAGAGTAGCGAGCAGCAAGAGGCAAGCTGGGCCACGCCTAGCAACTAGCCTTGCCGAGGCGACCTGCGTGGCCCCCAGTAAGCCCCTTGCCGAGGCAGCTTGCCAAGAGACCAGCAAGGCCACCACCCTTGGGCTTGAGAGCTCTGACACCATCGACAACATTAAAGACTAAGATTTGAAGAGCACATGCCTGGTAGCATGCGGCTCCTCACAAAGATCGACGACCCACAAGTCCACGTGGGATCAAATGATGAAGACCCCCGGCAAGACCCTTGCCAGGAAGGACTCCAAGGCCCCCGGCAAGCCTTACCAGGGACGATCGCTGGGCCGCAGCCAGGCCCGCGCTTGGTAGGGTTCCGCCACCTCACCACCACTCCAACACGATGATAAGCATGCCAGCGAAGCAGGCGCTTGCGTGGCGGCATGCAGATCTTCGTGGAAGACTGTCACTTTGCCAACATAGCAGCTGGTTGGCCAGCATGGCGCTGCATGCCTCGTCGGCCCAGACGCGTGGCAAGGTGAGGGGAAGCGGCGAAGGATGGGATGGCCTCTGTTTCCATCCCTGATAAAGCAAGAGGACACATAGGCGTCAAATGCGCTTGTCCTACGCTCATCGAGCGATAAGCTCGTACCACTGTAGCTTGCCACCTCCTGTGTGCCACTATAGCGACCCCTTTGTGTATAAAAGGAGGCCCGAGGCGCAAAGAGAGAGGATTCCGGCTTTTGAACAAGGCATGCATTATAGCTAGTTCAAAAGCTCAAGAACACTCATATAACCAGATAAAGCGGGACTAGGATATTACACATATCCGCGGCCCGAACCTGGATAAAAACCTTCTGTGTGCTAACAACTCGACCTGCTCTTCGTGCAACTAATCCCTCGCAGAACGTAGAAGGGATACTAGTGACCCCATAGGTGATCAGTTTCCCTGACATCTTTGGCGCACCAGGTAGGGGGCGGTTGGTTGTGGGAATCTGGTCAATTGGTTAGGACAGCGGCGCCTTTGTTGCCATGGCTCGAAAGAAGAAGGCGAGCGGTAGTGCCCACGACTGCAATGATAATCTACATAGCGACCGAAAAGCTAAATTATTTCTACTTTGAGTAATTCTCCCTTTTTTATGAGGTTATCCCCCTCGATGGTTTTGGTGCTTGTATGGAGAACCTGCACGCGAAAGGAACCCTACCGTGATTGGCAACACCCGTGTTCTGTTTCGAGTCCTCTCAACAGTTCGGGTGTCGCGCTATGCCAAAACAGTGGGGTGCCTTGCCGTAATCGACAGCACCCCTGTTTTGCCTCGAGTCCGCTCGACAGTCCAGGTGCTGCGCCAAGAGTGGCAGGGTAGCCAGCTGGCGTCGACGCCCTCTGCAGGTTGCTAAGGATCCGTCCTTCTAGCGCCTACGGCAAGGGGTGCATGTGCCGGCAGGCCTGTCCAACTAAGCATAGGGTGTAAAAAATACAAGGATGGACTAGAACGGGAAGATAATATGCAGCTAGTTCAGAGTACAGCAAAAGTTATGTTACATCAAAAGTTGCCGCGATTCTAACTTAAGATGATCTGTCTTGGATATGGACTCGCAGCAACTACAAGAGACGAAGCAGTTAATCACGGCGCTAACCCTCGAGCCTCGCGACTCCATTGACACAGTTGATGATGGGCTCGATGCGCTCCTCAAGCGCCTGACAGTCGATGTCCTCCGGCAAGCTGTCAATCGCCTAGGCAAAGTTGACGGTGGGGTTCCACTACGCCACCTTGGTGAGCATCTTGATCAAGGCGTCCCGGAAAAGTTGTCGGGACTCCTCGGCCAGGTAGGCCTCCCTGGTGGACTGGAGCAACTTCAAGGCAGCAAGGACACGCTCAAAGAATTCAGACAACCTAGCGCTCTAGGCCACTCTTGCCTCGTGGGAGAACCTGAAGTTTGGCATGCCCATGGCGGTCAGCTATGTGGTAATCTGCTCCGCGTCATCCATAAGGTGGCTGGTCCAGAGTTTTGTGCTCTCCACAAGTTTGTTGTGGGAAGTGGCGGCAGTTCGCAACAATAGCTACTCGCTCGCGAGGTCCTTGGCCAGGGTCTGCTCGCGAGCTTGGGATTCTGAGAGCATCTTCTCTTGGCTGCTCAACTTCAGCTTCAGATCACCAATGGACTCATTGGCCGCGGAGAGCAGTTTGGTTTTTTCAGATATGGTGGTCTGCATCTCTGCCAGCTCATAGAGACCCTTCTCTCTGTCGTCCTTGAGCATGGAGATCTCCTTGGTAAGCTCGTTCAGGCTCGCCTCTAGCTCTTCCACCTTGCCAGCCAGCTCAACCCTGGTGGCCTCTGCCGCTTCAGCGCGGTGGACGGCCTCTTTCAGCTTGCCGGCGTGGTCGAGGGCCACAACATCGAGTGCCTCCTTGTGCTTCTGCAACAAGTCTTGAGTCCACTGCGCAACGAGTCGCTCGATCTCCTCGTCCTTGGCACGAAGCGTGACGGCAAGCACCATTTCGCGAGCGACCAAGTCCTCCTCCTGGACCTCAAGTGAGATGCGGTGCTGCGTCTGGTCGGACTCATCCTGGGAAGCCTTGGCATTTGCCACCTACTGTGCCTTATCAAAATCAGCCTGCTTGAAGAGGAGGTCCTGCTGGCGCTCGCTGAGCTGGGCTTGGGAGGCCCACAGATCCTCCCAAGCCTCATTAAACCAGGTTTTCGTCTGGGTGACGCGCTCCTAGAAGTCCGCCTCGGCCTTGTCCACGGCCGCCCTTCTGGAGTCCACCTTCTCCTTGCAAGCCCGATGGAGATCCTGGAGCTTGTGGAAGTTGGCGCCTATAGCTTGAAGGAGTTGGTCCTCCTTGGAGACGCCACTGCTGATGCTCGGTTCGTCAACAATCTGGAGCCTGATAGCGGTGAGGATCTTCTCATCAAAGAACTCCCCCTCAATGGGTGTTCTGGTGCCTGCCTCTCCTGGGATGCTGACAAAGAGATCATCGCCAACCTTCAAATACCTACTCGGGGCAGGGGCCGAGAAGGAGGAGGGTTGGTCATTGACCACCTCCTCCCTAGCAGGATCCTTGGTGTCCTCTCCAATGGTGGCCTCACCGGCCTCCCCGGCAGGCCCCTTGGTGGCCTCCTCTGTAGCATCCTTGTCGGCCCCTCCTGCAGGCTCCTCAGCCACCTTCTCCCCAGCAGGATCCTTCCCGGCCTCCCCGGCAAGCCCCGTGGAGGCCTCCTCTGCGGGCCCTTTGGCGGCCTCCTCAGCAGTGATGGTGGTGGCCTCGGCCTCGACGTCCCTGGCGGTCTCCATGATCACGGCGTCAACGTCCGCACGGTCCGCCAAGGGAGAATCTGAAGCTAACGAAGGGAGAAAGGCGAGATCGAAATTAGAAAAGTTCAAAACAGAGAGAAGGGAAGAAGTCAAAACGGCAGATAGCAAGGAGCAGAAGGCGTGTACTTACCCGTGGCAGGTGGGGACGATGTGTCCCCCTCCCCGATAACATCTGTTGCTGGGACAAGGTCACTAGCGCCTGTACCCGCCTCCACCTCCTCTGAGCGCAAGGGCTCGTTAGTAGGTGCCCTTGCCGGGGACGCCCCTCTGGTCGGCATGGTTGATGGGGGTGGCGTGTCGGGGGCAGCCCTTAGGGGCTCCTCCTGCTCCTGTTCCCTTCCCGCGGTTCCGGCAAGATCACCAGTAAGAAGGCATGCTCCAACACCCGCCAACGAGAGATAAGTGAAAAACTCACGTTGGGGGCTGCGCCGGTGGTTGGACTACGGACTGGTGAAGATCACCCCCGGAGCACAAGGGATGCTTGTCGGGGGCTCAGTACTCGTCGAGGCCCTGGCCCTTTTCACCCTCTGGGCCAGCGTCTCCACGTCACTGCAGACAACGAAATCAGGTCAAGGTCAAGTGATTCAACCAAGGAATCGGGAATGGATGGATGGAGTAGAGTGCATACTCGTCCTCCTCTTCTTCTGCCCTCCTGTTCTTCCTCGGGCTGAACGACCCAAGGTCATATTTGGCCGCTAGGACGGAGCCCGCCGGGGAAGGAAATGGAGTCCTTATGCGCCCAGCCGTAGGAGAAGTGGCGGCGCGTCTGCTCGAGGAGGAGAAAGCAGCACCGCGCCTAATCAAAGAGGAGGCAGCAGCTGCGGCCCTCTTCAATGTTGCGGCCCTCTTCACGGATGCGTCTGCCTCCAACACCTCCGCAGCTGCGCGCCTTGTCTGGTGCATGGGCTCTTCTTGAGCCCCTTGCCGCTGCGTGGCCTTGCCGGGGCGAACTGGCTCGTTGGAGCCGGTCCGTCGCAAGACGTACCTCTTCTTCAGGGCCAAGGGCTCGTCCGCCCCGGACGCCTCCCCGTCCGGCTCTTCTGCCACCTCCGCGGCAGGGGGAACCCTGGCACCAGCACCACTGGTCTCCCCGGCGGGCTCCACCACTTGAGGAACCTTTGCTCCTCTTCGGCCTCCTCTTCCTCGTCCTCCACAGTAGCACAGCTGCCGGCCTCCGCGGCAAGGTCTGCCTCCTTCGCTCTGGCGGTAATGTACGCCAGCTCTTGGTCGGTGGTGGGATGGATGAGCTCTGGCTCATCGCGGACGCGGCCCTCTGACAAGTTGTCGAAGAACTGCTGCACCACCTCCGCCTTTGGCTCGGTCCAGGTTGGAACCAGGCCATGAGGGTTGAAGGCAGGCATCATGGCAATAATGTCGGTCTGGCAAGAGTTATTGCTCATTGGGTGCACCGCTGCCGGCAACATGGATGGGTGGCCACTCTTGCCGTCCTTTGCAGCCTTGCCGACCCACTCAGCGTTGCCGTCCTCATCCATCTTGAGCTGAAAGAGCCTCTGGCAGACGGATGCATGCTGCATCACCGTAAAGTTGTGCTTCAAGCCAGGGCGGAGCCTCATGATATCCGCTGCATTCTTGAAATCCCAAGCCGGCCTCCCCTTCTGATGCAAGGGAGCAATACAGCGACGGATGAAGTCGGCCCCGACCATCTCCAGTGTGAGGCCGGCAGTGACAAGGCGGAGGCACCTGGTGGTGGCGACCGTGAGCTTCCCATCATTGGGGTCGAAATCGCTCCAGTCGTTGCCGCAGACCGGCGGGCTTCGACGGACCTCGCAGAAATGTTGTGGCTCCTCCTCCACAATCCAGCACCACCGGCCCCGCCACTCATCCCACCGCTCCTTCTGGAAGCCTTCTGGGTATGCACCCTTGCACAGAGGCCTCGGGATCCAAGCGATGGAGCCAGAGATGGCGTCCCCTTGCTTAACCCGGGGGAAGAAATAGTGGCGGAAGAGCGTCGTACTGGGGAAGAATCTAGCAAAGCTCTGGCAGAGATGGGCGAAAAGGGCCATGCACGCCACCGCATTCGGCTTGAAGTCTAGGAGATGGAAGCCGTAGGTGTGCATGATGTCGTTGAAGAAATCTGAGAAAGGGGGGCAAAGGCCGCATGAGAAATAGTCGATGAAGAAAGGATAAATCTTCGGGCTGGCCTTGGCGAAGGGAGCAGGAATGACCTTGATGGTAGGATGCCCCGTCGTCTCCTGCCCCCACAAGCACAAGAACTGGTCCTTGAGCGTGAGCACGTCAATCGCCAGAGGGAGGAGGGCGTGCTCCTTCCGCATCTTCACCAGCTCACTCTCTGGCACTTCCTTCCCCGCGGCAGCCTTGGCCGCTTTCTTGCCCTTGCTAGCCTTGGGCGTTATGGCGGCTATGGAGGAGCAAAGGATCGAGGGGCGATGATGGCGCGACGGCGACTAGCAGAGGCGCGGAGCTCTGGTTTAGATTTGGGGAAGAAAGGGGGAACGGTGATTTCTAGATTGGGGAAAAGCAGAGAAGGTAAATGAGCAATGCCCCGGCGGTTTTTCCTTTTTATGGGGAAGGCACGGCGCATCTCTTTACCATTTATTGCGGGATTACGCATGTGTGCCACACCCATCCCATGCACGACCCCCACGTCACGCGCACGATGCGAGGTGTGGGGAAGAGCAACCGCCAGAAAAATCATGGTGGTTCGCCTCTATCACGCCCGCCTGCACGCTGCTTCGGGCCTGGCCCAATTACGCCTTGCGCTTATGTGTGGCCCAGGCCCGGGGGCTCCTGTCGGTGTACAAAAGTATGGGTACTTCTGTACCCTTACATGTGCACGGATGGTCGCAGCCACCACTACAGCAAGGCTAGGCGAGGCAGAGGAAGACAGCAGAAGGCAAGACAGGTACAAAGAATATCAAGACAACTGCCCAGAGTAGCGAGGAGCAAGAGGCAAGCCGGGCCACGCCCGGCAACAAGCCTTGCCGAGGTGACCTGCGCAGCCCCCGGCGAGCCCCTTCTGGGGCAGCTTGCGAAGAGACCAGCAAGGCCACCACCCTTGGGCTTGAGACCTTTGACACCATCGACAACATTAAAGACCAAGATTTGAAGAGAACATGCCTGGTAGCATGCGGCTCCTCATGAAGATCGACGACCCACAAGTCCACGTGGGATCAAATGATGAAGAACCCCGGCAAGACCCTTGCCGGGGATGACTCCAAGGCCCCCAGCAAGCCTTACCGGGGACGATTGCTGGGCCGCAGCCAGGCCCTCGCTTGGTAGGGTTTTGCCATCTCACCACCACTCCAACACAGCGATAAGCATGCCAGTGAAGCAGGCTCCTGCGTGGTGGCATGCAGATGTTCGTGGAAGCCTATCACTTTGCCAACACAGCAGCTGGTTGGCCAGCGTAGCGTTGCATGCCTCGTCGGCCCATATGCGTGGAAAGGCGAGGGGAAGCGCCGAAGGACGGGATGGCCTCTGTTGCCATCCCTGATAAAGCGACAGGACACATAGGCGTCATTAAATGCACTTGTCCTATGCTGATCGAGCAATAAGCTCGTACCACTGTAGCTTGCCACCTCCTGTGTGCCACTGTGGCGACCCCTTTGTGTGTAAAAGGAGGACCGAGGCACACAGAGAGAGGATTCAGGCTTTTGAACAACGCATGCACTGTAGGTAGTTCAAAAGCTCAAGAACACTCATATAACCAGATAAAGCAGGACAAGGGTATTACGCATCTCCGCGGCCCGAACCTGGATAAAAACCTTCTGTGTGCTAACAACTCGACCTGCTCTTCATGCAACTAATCCCCCGCCGAACGTAGAAGGGATCCTAGTGACTCCATAGGTGATCGGTTTCCCCGACACCAGCACTCTGAAGCTTTTGCTAGAAGACATACGACCAAATGTAGTCCTACTGAGAAATCTACTATGTACAGATCATCTTTTCGATACCCTTCAAAGACTTGAGATTTGTCAGATTCCATAAGCACAAGGCAACGATATTTTCCAAATATCACAATCATGTTCAGATCACAAAGCATTGAGAGAGACGTTAAGTTGAAACCAAGGGATTCAACAAGCATCACTTTATCCATGTGCTGATCCTTTGAGATTGCAACTCTACCTAGACTTTTGTCAGACGGACGTAGGGTTGAATCCATCAGAAGACTTCGATGACCAGTCATGTTGTTAGTGCATCCACTGTCCATAATCCATTCTGAAGCCTTTGGTGTCATACCCTAAAGTACAGTTTGGGGGATAGGCTTCACCAAGGGTATTGTGAAGCATAAACATTTGATGCACGAGCGGCTTATGAAAGTTCAGATCTTGGTTAGGATAAATAGGATGATTGTCAAGGAATCCTGGGACGAAATACATAGTAAGACCATTTGGACATTTTATCTTGCGTCCCACAAGATGTTTAAGGTCCCCAGCATAAGCATCAGACTCCTTTGATTTCCGGCTGGAGACCATTCCCTGCAAAAGAGAGTTAATTTTTCTTAACCACCCACATCTTTAGGGGTGGCTTAGATGCAATGAGTCTAAGTGCAGCATCTGAGAACTTCGGCTTTGGAGCCCTAGCAAATAGCCTTGCAGGATGTGAATAATACTCATAAGAATAAGCAAAAAAGTTCTTGGTCTTATGAACATAGCGGTTTAACGGAACACGCTCATATTCATAAGTCTGAGTATGGTTTCCCTGCAAAACATTAGGGTTAGGGTGACTCTGGTAAGTCCTCTGTCTGTATGAAGCCTTTGGACCATATGAAGCCTTTGGTCTGGGATTTGTCTTCTTCCCAGGTGGTATCATGATGACATTCACGGAAAGATTCTCAAGACAACTCTTGGGTACCCAGATCTTCTTAAAATGTGGTCCATTCCTGCAGTTAGTACCGATATACCCGGCAAACACTTCACCATTCTGTTTCTTAAACAGTTTATAGTTTTGTGGCACCCCGGCTCAGAGAAAACCGGAACACCCCGTATTCCAGCCCAGGGATCGAGATGAAGTCTTTTGGAATACGGCACTGCTTAGCATAGAACAAACCAGCTCTTTATTACAATCTATTTGGGTACAAGGGTTACATCGGCACGGTGACACTACGCCTGCCACTGTTGCTCTATGCAAGTAGCAGACAACTCGAAGCAGCGGAATAACTCTAGCAGCAGAACAACGGCGACGGTAGTGAACTCCACTCCGCGGGGACTCTAATTGGAACGCTTATCCTAGCTTGCAAACATGGCATCCATGGCAAACAAGCAATCAAATCCGGCATGACCTGCAAACTGGCATGACACGCCAGGTCAGTACATTGAATGTACTGTAAAGCTCACAATAACTAGAAGCATTCAAGACAAACAACAACATGGCAATTATAGATTAAGCAGAAATTAACATGATATCATCAGAATAACATCGCATGAACAACATGAACATGATACAACTAGCACAATATGAGCATGGCATGAACATATGAATCTGACGATACTAGCATGCAACATGATGACACTATATGCACCACTTATTCTGCTCGGGTTACCTCGAAACCAACACATGCATCACTTACCAACCTCAGACATCACACGATCATCTTAGGATCAAATCAAGCTTGGTATAAACAAGACCACAATAATCATTAAATGACCACAAGGAGCTTGATCTTTACCCATGATTCTCGCACAACATCACGAATATCCAACAACTCGATATCCTCGATACCACGGTGATCACTCACGGATGATAAACAGAACCATACTTGGTTCAACGGGTTACCTCGTAACCAAACGGTGATCATTCACGAATCACAAACAGAACCACTCTTGGTTCAATGGGTTCCCTCGTAACCAAACGGTGATCATTCACGGATCACAAACGGAACCACTCTTAGTTCAGCGGGTTACCTCGTAACCAAACGGTGATCATACACAGATCACATAACCAACTTATCTCATCATCGAACTGGGGTTGTTACTAAGCACATCATTATTATTACTGTTGACCCATAGTGTGACCGACACGAACTAGGCCCTTGTCCACGCACACGTCTATTGATAGATTGAACACACACCACGGAACCCATGGCCTCGCACTCCCATTCGGGTGGACCAACGGTGTTCTGACAAAACCGTCCTACTGCCATGACCCTCTCCCGGCCACTCCAACTCACTCCCCACTGGGCTAAGTCATGGGTGGCCACGTGTCTACCCCAGACACCAACAACCATCGTCATGGAAAAACGGCCACATCATGGCAAAACGGTCCCAAACGGGACAAAAGCGCTTATCATCCAACTACGGGCACACAAGGTTATGTCTCCTTACCACGCCAGGGTACCGCACGCCCATAACCTTCCCTCATTGGAGGCACCGGCGAGAGGCATGGCAATAGACCCAGTTAGGACCCTCCCATAAAGGTAAGCGTGGTTGCACTGGTCAGCTCGATATAGTGGCACCATGACTCAGCCAACAGTTGTTCAAGTTCAGTTTAATCCGGTTAAACTTGAATGCAAATATGTTGAGCCATGATAAAATAACATGATGCAATTACAATGCATGAGCATGATATCAACGTAAGCATGAGGGTACAACATAACTATCGACCATATCAACAATGAATCATATCCAACTGAGCATGGCATAATGACGTGCATGAATATCACAAGTACAACACTACTCATAGAAACCTAGCATGACTACTATCATTAACAATAAATATCATGCAAGACATATCAACAATGCAACCATGCAAGCATTTAACCAACTGGATGCAATGGAACACGCATACAACGACACTCGGAACAGAGAAAGTCATGCACCGAAAACCATCACCAACACCAACATGTACTACTAGCAAGCATAAGCATATGAAAGGGATATTAGCAGGTATAACATGGTAACAGAGTACAAGACTACATAGCACGAAAGTGAACATGCAACTTTAAACATCACCGGAACAACGATAACCATCTTTTAAACAAGCAAACATTTATTAAATATTCGAGTCGAAAACCATGGCTTCTGCATGACTATCATTCAAGTGGGTATTATGGCTTTCCTAGGGATGAAGAAGGCACCAGGGAGAAGTGCGGTGAAGCCGCGGAAAGATTCGTTGGAAACAGTCCTCTCCCGGAGGGGCTGTTTACGTGCAAGGGCAAAATGGTCATTTTCAGAATGTTAACACATGGTTAAAGTGAGGCCGATAGAACGAGCTCGACGAGACAAAGAAATGGGCTTTGGAAACACCTCAGACGGAGTTACGAGAAAAAAGTTGTGAGGTGATGAAGATCAGGGACTAATCTGCAAAAATATCATCACAAACAAGTCCCTGAGTGGATAAGGTAGAAACGGGTTTCAGAAAATATGCTTTCCTGAGAGGAAACTGCATTTGCGCCCGAAGTGAAAATAGAATACACTTTCTGAAAGAGAATATGTATTCTGTGTGTTGACGCTTCCACTTATCCACGTCATCAAAGGCGGGGCCGGGGCTTATCTCGCTGACGTGCGGGTCCCACGGGCTGTGGGGCCGTCACTTATCCAGCTAGGCAGGCGGGGTCAACGCCTGCCCGCCGACAGGTGGGGCCGAGTGCCCGCTGGCCAGCTAGGACGTGGCCTTCGTCCCCTTCCTCGCGCTCGCCCGACGGGGCAGAGGGAGGAGCACCGCTCCGACGCCCGTCCGGCTGGCTCCGGCTACCGTTTACCGTACTCCGACCACCGGTGATCTCGGGGCAATGGCCCACACCCGAAGGTGACGAGAGGAGCACCCGAGGAGCAATGTAGCCAGTGGAGTTGCGAACGCATGGGCTCGACAGAAGGCGACGAAGAGGCACAGGGAGGAGCCCACGGGGAAGAGGAGGCCAGGGAGCACGGGGAGGAAGGCGACGACGATGAACCGAGCAAAAACACCACTATGCGTCTGTGGGCACGCGGCGGTTTGCGTCGGTGAGCAAGCGGATGGAGGGGAGAGGGGTCTAGGGGAATGGCGACAACGAGAGCTAGTTGCTGGACATGCTCACGCGTGCGAAGACGACGAGAGGGGGAGGGGCACGAGCAAGAAGCCATCCAGCTCGCATCCATGACGTGCCAGAGAGGCGGTCACCGCGTGCACTGGTGCACATAGTGCCACAAGCGATGCCAAACAATGTCTGGGGGCTAGTCCTTCCTGGGTAGGTCTCAATTGCGGTGGTAACTTGGTTAAAGACGCAGTGGTTAAATGGTAGTCATCGTCTGAAGTTTACTGCAGTAAACTTGAACATGCATTGGTGATCAACATGGAAGTGATTGAGGTCAATGGAGTTGTCTGCGATGATTCACTAAGGAAGAACTACAATCCTGGGGAGTTTGGCAAGAAATGGACCAAGATTTAATGCACTTGCTTTGCAACTACATAATCTGGTCCAGAAATTTTATCAGGAAGGTGCACTCACATGGAGTGTCAACTTGAGCTCAAGTTGGGCAATTCAGGGTCATTTGGACCTATGAATATGCTCAAAAAGTCGCATACCAATTATCCAAGCCAAACTGGTACTTGCTTCACAAACATCTCGTCTGGACAGAAACTTGCAAATATTCTAGAGGAATAATGGCTTGATGCACTATTCCCAAAAGGGGTGGAGACAAGTTATATGGATACTAGAAGGCCAAGAAAAATTTGCAGCCATAATGGAGCAAGATAAAATATACTTGCTTCACACACTAAAATATTGGGCAGAATCTAAGAATTGAAGATGAGCTAACATGGAGGCATGACATGAGCTCTACTTTAGTGGAGGGCTATGATATGATGATATGAAGGATCATGCAAAATGGCAACTCATTTGGATATGCCTAGCTTGCACCTCCTTCACAAAGCTTCTTTCTGGACAGAAACTTTGGAAAATCATAATGAAATAATTACTAGGCAAATGAGGTTGCATTTTGGCATGTGGCAATGGTATGGACATGAAAAGATGTCCAAGGAGTTTGAGGTCAATTGGGCAAAGGAAAATAGCACTTGCTTCACAATGTGCCATTTAGGACAGAATAGGAAATGAATTATTGGAGGATTATCTTAGATCATGGCAATGAAAAGTTTTCCATATTTGATCAAGATATGACCCAAACAATTTATGAGAATTATTTGGGAATTTTAGGAGAGATGGAAGTATAGGTTGCTTCACAACCTAGGGCAAATTGAGTTATTCCTTTAATAGAAAAGGAATATTACCAATAAAAAGAATATTGGGATTTGGTCCATGGTGGAAATGGAAAGGTCTAGGGAAGGATTTGGATATGACAAGCCACTCTGGAAGCAAAGAAGAGGGCATCTTCTTTAGTTTCCAGACCACAAACTCATGGAAAAAGAAAACTCAGGCAAAAACCTCGGAAAAACAAAAGAAAAAAACGGCCAAAAATCAGGCTGTCACAAACCTTACACCGTTAAAGAAATCTCGTCCTCAAGATTTGGTTGCTCAGGGAACAAGTATGAATATATTGGCTTAAGGAAACTGTTTCCAACTTGGGTATCCTTTTTCCTTTATTTTTGTTCCCACTAAAAAAAATTATCTGATTGGCCCTGGGGTGGTTTGTTTTACTGTATCCACATTCTGATAGATTTTACCTTGCTTGTTCATGCTTATTTAATTTGTCGATATGCCCATGAGGATAGTGATGCTTCACCATAGTTGCTGGGGTCAATCTATTGAATTGACCTTTAGTCTGACTTGACAGACTCTGATATTTGATACCGACAAATCTGAGCATATACTGTTAACCGAGCGGGTTGTCTGGATAGGGGTCATTACCAAAATTGAGTAGGGCCCGCGGGTGAATATTCATGGGGATCAATACTGCCTCAAGCTGTCTGGAGTATCTGCACCATGGGGGTCATGCACAATTTTCATACCTGCATCACTGGTGTTGCTCCTTCATTATTGTTTTCTTGGTCCGGATCCTTGGCTGAAAGAGCTGGGTCATATTGCTTCTTCGTATGACCATAAGTACTGTCGGTGCAATTTTTTTTGGCAATCGTAGCTTATCCTCATTTTTCTGATAGGGTAACCCATTAAATGGCAGGTTAAACACCCCTCAAGTTCTAATTGCAGGAAAATGGTCATCCGAACCCTTGCAAGAAATCGTCAAATAAATCAGTAGCCACCAGAACACTCTTTACAACTTAGATCTAGGTCATTACTCAAATAACTCAACCAGGCTCAGGACGGCCGAAAAGCAGCTCAGAGCATGAGACCGGGTTGATAAGAAGAAGGTGGCAACTCCCTAAAAATAGCCAAAAAGCAGCTATAGGGCTACTATCACAAAAAGAAACTCAACAGTTGTATGAGATAGCCGAAAAGCAGCTCAGAACTCGTGACAGGCATTGAAGAGAGAAATAAAAATTGGCATCCACCCTGGATAGCTAAAAACAGCTCAGACCATAGACGTGGTGCCGTCATTGGAGAAGAAGGGGACACGGGCTCATCAGGATCATTTTTCTAGGTTCACAGGTACTTCTACTAAGCTCATTGATGTCGTCAATCCTCATAATCCTTTGTCACACTGCGGTGTATACTGGCTTTCTTCTCCTAACCATCCTCTCGCGGTTGTCAAATCCTCATCCAAGTGACTTGTAAGATCTTAGTGGTATGCTCGCCGCATATATATGGGAATCTAATTCTCGAGGTAGACTGGTGGTCCAACTGATTCTTGCTTCTGACCAAACTGTTGTGGATCTGGTTCTTAGGATTCACTGTCATATGCTGTCAAATTACATCATACTACCTTGTGCCAATGCCTTACTGAGGAAGATTGATGAGGTTGTGCCTAAAACTTTCATCAGACTGCTTGCCGAAGAAGACTGAATATCGTGCTTCAGAAGCTTACCCCCTTAAAGACTTTGCTGGGGAAAGACTCTGTACCTTATGCCGGAAGCTTTTGCGGTTGCTTACAGAACAAGGCAGAGTACCTTGCACGGGAAATCATCCATGTATCGTACTGAGGAAGATAGATGAATCTTGCCTTTGAAGCTTCTCTGGTAGCTTGCGAGGGAAAAGTGGGTTGCTTACACCAAAAGCTTCTTATCGTGATATGCGGACCGATTACCACATATCCATACCATCTTAGTATTTTCTACTGTTGATTTCTTGTATGAAATGGGATTTTACAGGACTATCCTCCTTTCTGAGTATATGCCATATTTTTCCTTGCTTCCAGGTACATCAGGTTCCAAAATCATCCTCAATGAAAAATTAAACCTTCCATTTGCGCCATACCTTTGACTGATAATATTTTGTCAATCTTGCACACAATTTATCTTGTTGCTGATTTAATCATTTTGTTGTGAGGAGTGCACACTAATGCAAACTTGATACTGATGGTCCATTCAAGATTTCTTTTGCATTCAGACGAGATATTCCAAATTTCACTGCAGTCAGCTGATAACTCCATTTGGCTTAGCCGAATTTCCAAATATACGCATTCCTTGCTGACTCTTCAGGTCCGGTGTCGGCTAACGAGCAACTTTAATAGGGGAAAAATTTGTAACACCGAAGGCCCAAAGAAAGAAACAACGAAAACAAAAGCACATAAGCATACTACTAATATAATTAATCAAGCAATCATCACATATTACTGCTACTCACACAATAATATGCATGCACACCTAAGCACACAAATCTCGCGAAATCTCCGGTATTACGGTCTAATATGATGTGGAGGTGTGCACGAAAATTTATATCCATGTGTGGAAGGAGTTGGCGTAACCGAACCTACAACAAGCACTAGCTGAACACCGGCTGGATCTGGATGGATACATAGGTGAGGACGGACTTGGTGATCATGTAGCGAGACACAGCGATCACGACTACCTCATCAGCAAGCATACTAATGGGAATCGTACACGTCCAAAGAATAGAATGACTGGGTAGGGTAGCGGTGGAAAAGCAAGGCTCGCTAGCATTGCCCTTTTCTGATAACTAAGATCAGTAAGGGTTGCCAGAGGGACGAGATGGATGGCATGATTCGGGATAGAAACAAGTACGTCACTGAAATAATATGGGTGGGTGGCGAAAAAATATACGCGATACCTGAGCATAACTCCTGCAAATGGTGCCTGGAACACTGGGTACCAGGGCATCACTCTGTTGGGACAGAAATGACGCCGAACACCAAAGAGCAGACATGCTAAGAAGGAGGGTGCAGACGGTGGATCGAAAACGACGCCACTTACACTCACAAGATTAATCGTTAGCAACAAGATAACAATCTATATGCATGCTATGCATCAAACAAATGAAGCAATCAAGTGCAACAAACCAACTGGGGTCTATACTACCGCTTTCTAACGTTCGCGCGGTCTAGGGCGTCCTACAGCCAGACCTGCTCTGATACCAAGCCTGTGGCACCCCAGCTATGGTAAAAGAGATCCAGTCGCAGTCATACTCAATGTAAATTAATAACAATGCATACAAACGACAGCGGTGCTCTCCAACTGGTGCTTTTTTATAAGAGGATGATGACTTAACATAAAAGTAAATAGATAGGCCCTTCGCAGAGGGAAGCAGGGATTTGCAGAGGTGCTAGAGCTCGAGTTTTGAAATAGAGATAAATAATATTTTGAGCGGTATACTTTTATTGTCAACGTAACAACCAAGAGATCTCGATATCTTCCATGCTACATACATTATAGGCGCTTCCCAAACAGAATGGTAAAGTTCATACTCCCCCGCCACCAACGACCATATTCCACGGCTGGTCCAGAACAACGGGTACCATCCAACTAACAACAATCCTGTGGGAGTTTTGTTTGCAATTGTTTTGATTTGATTTGAGCATGGGGCTGGGCATCCCGGTTACCGGCCATTTTCTCGGGAATGATGAGCGGAGTCCACTCATCGTGAGAATAACCCACCTAGCATGGAAGATATAGTCAGCCCTTGTTGATACATGATCTATTAGAGCATACAAAATAGAATTTGATTTGAAGGTTTAGAGTTTGGCACATAAAAATTTACTTGGAACGACAGGTAAATACCGCATATAGGAAGGTATGGTGGACTCATATGGAACAACTTTGGGATTTATGGAAGTGGATGCACAAGCAATATTCCGCTTAGTACAAGTGAAGGCTAGAAAGAGATTGGGAAGCGACCAACTAGAGAAACAACAGTCATGAACATGCATTAGGATTAATCAACAATGAGTGCAAGCATGAGTAGGATATAAATCACCACGAACATAAATATCGTGAAGGCTATGTAGATTCTGTTTCCACTACATGCGTGAACTTGTGCCAAGTCAAGCCACTCGAATCATTCAAAGGAGGATACCACCCTATCATACCACATCACAATCATTTTAATAACATGTTAGCATGCAAGATAAACCCTTACAAGCTCCAAGTTAATTAAGCATGGCATGAGTAACTATAATCTCTAATTGTCATTGCAAACATGTTTCATTCATAATGGGCTGAATCAGGAACAATGAACTAATCATATTTACAAAAACAAGATAGGTCGAGTCATACCAGCTTTTCTCAGCTCAATCATTTCATCATATATCGTTATTATTGCCTTTCACTTGCACGATCGAACGGTGTGGATAATAATAATAGTGCATGTTCATTGGACTAAGCTGGAATCTGTAAACATTTAATGCAAAGGAGAAGACAAGGTAATATGGGCTCTTGGTTAGATTAGCAATAATGCATATGAGAGCCACTCATCATTTTCATCGTGGTCTTCTCCTCTCGACCCCCAAAGAAAAGAAAAGATTTCAAAGAATGAGAAAAACTATTTACATGGGAAAGCTCCCAACAAGCAAAAGAAGAACGAGAAATATTTTTGGGTTTTCTTATTTAATTACTACTACTACAAGCATGGAAAGTAAACTAGCTAAAAGCTACAACTATTTTTTTTGTTTTCTCTCAAGTTTTTTCAAAGACACAAGAAGAAAGTAAGAAAACAAAGTGAATTAGCATGGATAATACAATGAAAAAGTATGAACACTGACAACTAGAATGAGTGTGTGAACATGAATGTAATGTCGATGAGAAATACATACTCCCCCAAGCTTAGGCTTTGGGCCTAAGTTGGTCTATGCCCATGGATCAAAGTGGTCCTCTCCGGTGTACTGAGGGTCCTTGGGGTGCCACTAGTTAGTGAGCTCCTCCGGATCCCACTGATAAATCGACTCCCGATATGGATCAAGAGGTGGCTCAGGCTCAGGCTCTGGGGCTCGTGTCATCTCCCAGTATGCATCAATGTCATCGGGCATGATGAGGTACGTGCCTGAATGTATGTTAAACAAAGATGGTGCAGGAAAGGTAATAGTCTCACAAGTAGTTTTACTAAATACCAAGTTATACTTAAGTCTCTTCTTCTTATCTTTAACAATAAAATCATGTGCTACCATACTCTTATAGTCTAAGAAAATAGTGGGAAGCACCTTTTCCTCTTTCTCATAATGCCTAATAGGTATCTCAAAGTGTTTAGCAAGGCGTGAAGCAAAGATACCTCCAAAAATGGGGCTCTTTGAATGGTTCAGACTCAACCGTAAAGCAACAATGGCGCCTAAACTAAAAGTTCTATCACGAGATAGGGCATGGCACAAAATAGCAAGGTCAGGAGCACTGAGTCCCCCACTGTTCCCGCGACCAATTAAACATCTACTAGAAAATATTGCATAGTAACGTAGAATAGGAAAATGTACACTAGTAATCCTTGCATCTGACACTTTTCTCGTTTCTCCTACAACAATTTTATCAATAAATTCATCCACATCATCAGGATGTGGTTCCTCGATGCTGCACTTGAAGGGCAACTTGCAAATCGCACAAAAATCATAGAGTGAAATCTCCTTAAGCTCATCATGTAAATAAAAGTCCACCGAAGGTGGTGATTTTCTAGCATGGAAATGAAAGTTTTGCATGAAAATATTAGTTAGTAGGAGATACTGTTCACACTGGTTGTGGATGAAGTCGGTGATGCCGGCATTCTCAGCCAAATAATAAAAGTCGTCGTGAATTCCAGCGGCCCTCAAGAATGCATCACAAGGCCATTCATGTGGCCCAACCTCCATGGTGCGAGGAAGATTGTACTTGGGCTTTTTATTCTCTTCATTTTTCTTTTCCTTCGAGCTTCGGCTCGAGGAGCCTCTCAATAATATCTTCAACATTTTCTTCCTCTGATAAATTTCTGAAATTTTTAGTGACTCAAAATAAAAGTGAACCAAACTCAACAAGATTAACAGCAACTACTCCCACAAGTGCCTAGAGGCTATATTATGCATTAAAACTACTTTGGACCATATAAATTTGACATGCAAGCTCAAGAATAGGGTCACCTTAGCAACAAAAATTCGCAATAAATAAAGCACTACAACAAAAACTAATTGGACCATTGGAGGAGTCATATACCGAAGAACAATCCCCCAAAGTAGCTTTGTGAATGGAGCTTTGAGAAAGGAGATCGAAAACGATAGCAAAACAAACAAGAACACGAGTTTGAGCTACGGGATGATTTTTTCTAGAGGAAGACGAAGTGTGTGGGTACTGGAATAAGTGGAGGGCGGCCACATGGGGTCCACAAGGCAGGGGGCGCGCCCAGGGGGTAGGGCGCGCCCTCCACCCTCGTGACCTATTGGTGGGTCCTCCTGGTGTGTTATAAGTGCCAAAAATTCTCAAATATTCTATAAAAAATCATACTCAATTTTCAGGGCATTTGGAGAACTTTTATTTTCAGGGTATTTTTTTATTGCACGGATGATTTAGAAAATAGACAGAAAATACTAATTTTGGTTTATTTAAACTAAATAACAGAGAGTAAAAGGTTGGTACAGGGAGTTGTGCCTCCTAACTTCATCCATCTCATGCTCATCAAAAGGAATCCACTAACAAGGTTGATCAAGTCTTGTTAACAAACCTCTTTTGAATAACATGGAACCGGAGAATTTTCGAATAACACTAAGTTACCTCAATGGGGATATGCATGTCCCCAACAATAATAATATCATATTTATTTTTGACAGTAGGAAGAGAGAATTCAAAACCTCCAATAGTAATGTTTGAATTTTTTCCAATAGAATTGATACTATGAACTTGAGGTTGTTTCTTCGGGAAGTGTACCGTATGCTCATTACCATTAACATGAAAAGTGACATTGCCTTTGTTGCAATTAATAACAGCCTTGTAGTATTCAAAAAGGGTCTACCAAGGATGATCGACATACTGTCGTCCTTGGGAATATAAAGAATAACAAAGTCCGTTAAAATAGTAACACTTGCAACCACAACATGCACATCCTCACAAATACCAATGGGTATAGCAGTTGATTTATCGGCCATTTGCAAAGAAATTTCAGTAGGTGTCAACTTATTTAAATCAAGTCTACGATACAAAGATAAAGTCATAACACTAACACGGGCTACAAGATCATCTAAAGCAGTTTTAACATAGTTTCTTTTAATGGAGCATGGTATAGTTGGTACTCCTAGATCTCCAAGTTTCTTTGGTATTCCACCCTTAAAAGTATAATTAGCGAGCATGGTGGAAATTTTAGCTTCCGGTACCTTTCTTTTATTTTTAACTATATCTTTCATATACTTAGCATATGGATTCATTTTAAGCATATCAGTCAAACGCATACGCAAAAAGATAGGTCTAATCATTTCAACAAAGTGCTCAAAATCCTCATCATCCTTTTTCTTGGATGGCTTAGGAGGAAAAGGCATGGGTTTCTGAACCCATGGTTCTCTTTCTTTACCGTGCTTCCTAGCAACAAAGTCTCTCTTATCATAACATTGATTCTTTGATTGTGGGTTATCAAGATCAACAGCAAGTTCAATATCTACATCCTCATTATTACTAGGTTGAGCATTAACATGAACATCATTATTAACATTTTCACTAGTTTTATGTTCATCACCAGATTGTGTTTCAGCATCAGAAATAGAAATATCATTGGGATTCTTAGGTGTGTCAACAACAGGTTCACTAGAAGCACGCAAAGTCCTATCATTTTTCTTTGTCTTTTTCTTAGAAGGACTAGGTGCATCAAAATTAGTTCTGTGAGAATCTTGCTCATCTCTCTTAGGATGGACCTCACGATACAAAGGTTCCTGGGTCATTTTACCACCTCTAGTCATAACTCTAACATCATTATCATTGTTCTCATTATTTAATTCATTGAGCAAATCATCTTGTGCCTTAAGTACTTGTTCTACTTGAGTGGTAACCATGGATGCATTTTTACTAATAAGTTTAAGATCAGATTTAACTCTAGACATATAATCACTCAAGTGTTCAACCATATAAGTATTGCGTTTCAATTGTCTACCAAAGTAAGCATTGAAGTCTTCTTGCTTAACAATAAAATTATCAAACTCATCCAAGCATTGACTAGCAAACTTAGTAGATGGGATTTCACCCTTACCAAATCTATAGAGAGAATTTACCTTTACTGCATGTGTCGGGTTATCAAGACCATGTATCTCTTCAATAGGTGGTAAACTCTTAACATCTTCAGCTTTAATACCTTTTTCCTTCATATATTTCTTTGCCTCTTGCGTATCTTCAGGACTGAGAAATAGAATACCCCTTTTCTTCGTAGTTGGCTTAGGAGTTGGTTCAGGAAGTGTCCAATCATTACCATTACTCAATATATTATTCAATAGCAATTCAGCTTGCTCAATAGTTCTTTCCCTGAAAACACAACCAGCACAACTATCTAGGTGGTCTCTGGAAGCATCGGTTAGTCCATTATAAAAGATATCAAGTATTTCATTTTTCTTGAGAGGATGATCAGGAAAAGCATTAAGTAATTGGAGAATCCTCCCCAAGCTTGTGGGAGACTCTCTTCTTCAATTTGCACAAAATTAAATATATCCCTTAAGGTAGCTTGTTTCTTATGAGCGGGAAAATATTTTGTAGAGAAGTAGTAAATCATATCCCGAGGACTACGCACGCAACCAGGAGAAGAGAATTAAACCATATCTTAGCATTACCCTTCAATGAGAAAGGAAATAACTTGAGAATATAGTAATAGCAAAAAAATTCCTCACGAGTAAATAGGATGGCTATATCGTTTAATTTAGTAAGATGTGCCACAACAGTTTCAGATTCATAACCATAAAAAGGATCAGATTCAACCAAAGTAATTAACTCAGGATCGATGGATAATTCATAATCCTTATCAGTAATACAGATAGGTGAAGTAGCAAATGTGGGGTCATATTTCATTCTAGCATTCAAAGACTTTTCTTTCAACTTAGCTAACAATTTCTTAAGATCATATCTATCATTGCAAGCCAGAAAGTCTCTAGTTGTTTCTTCATCCATAACATGACTGTTGGGGATATAACTATTAGGTATAACCCGCCTCGGGAGACTGGGTTCTACCTATGACGAAGCCCACATGGATATTGAAGATGGCGGTTCACAAGCAAGAGCCCAAGGCCCAAAGGCGACTTAAGGCCCGTAGGGGTAAACCGCCATATATGTAAAGACTTGTATTGTAAGGCATGTAAAGATAGTCACCGAGTTGGACACGTTATCTATGAGCTGGTCGGGACTCCGTGAGCCGCTGGGCGTCAACCTGTGTATATAAAGGGACGACCCGACGGCGGTCCAGGACAAGAAAACAACAGATTGAAAGCTAGGTCAAGTGAACTCGCTCCCTGGTAATTGAGACATAAGCAATACCACCTTAAACTGGATTAGGCCTTTACCTTCACTGCAAGGGGCCGAACCAGTATAAACTCCTGTGTTCTTTGTCCCGTTTAACCCCTTTAAGCTAACCTAGTTGCGTTGGCTCTACGGCTAAGTCCTTTCACGAGGACATCTGCCGTGACTATTCCATGACAGTTGGCGCCCACCATGGGGCCAGCGCACGGCGGTTTCGAGTTCTTGAAGGATGACCAAGAGTCGTCATGGCAAACTCTACATCAACGATGCAGGCTGGGGCCCCAAAGCCAGCTCAATTGAGTACGGGTACCTGGTCCCCTTCAGCGGAATCCATGTCTTCATCGGCAAGATCGGCGAGCCGGGCCCTGAGCCGGACATCTGCACCAACATAATCGAGACGGCTCAGCATGTGAGACCTGCCCGAGCTCAGCCCGCCGTGAAGTGTGCCTTCATGGGATACATCCATGGAGCGGAATTTGATGAAGGATTTATGTCTGGCGAAAAGACAGCCATCTACTCTGATGGTGAGTCATCCACGGGTGAGACTACTTCATTGTATCAATTGCAGGATGGTGAGCTCACGGGCTATTCCGAAGGCAACAGTATTCTGGACCCCTATGAGCCGCCAAACAGAGTCGAGATCTTCATGGCTGGTACGCAGCCTGGGCAAAATTCTTGAACTACAGCAGCAATGACTTCTGGGTCAGCGGCGGTGGCGGCAGCCATGGAAGGAGGCCCTGTGTGCCCGCCAGCTTAGGTTTTAATGGCGTTACTGGATAAATTGACAGATCTGTTAACAGTCATGGTCAACACGGTGAATCAAGCCCAGCATGATGCGGAGGTTGCAAAGTTACATGATGTGGTAGCACTAGCAAAGGAAGACCTGGCTTTGGTGGTGGCGCCTCAAGTGGGTGGATACAAATTCACCAAGGTGCTCATGGTTGGAGGTGGTAGCATTAATATCCTTTATTATGAGACTTTCCGTCACATGGGGTTAACTGATAAAAATCTTAAAACCATCCAATACTGTTTTTCATGGAGTGGTGCCTGTCGGTGTCAAAACCGGCGGATCTCGGGTAGGGGGTCCCGAACTATGCGTCTAAGGCTAATGGTAACACGAGGCGGGGGACACGATGTTTTACCCAGGTTCGGGCCCTCTCGATGGAGGTAATACCCTACTTCCTGCTTGATTGATCTTGATGATATGAGTATTACAAGAGTTGATCTACCACAAGATCGTAGAGGCTAAACCCTAGGAGCTAGCCTATGATTATGATTGCCGTTGTCCTATGGACTAAACCCTCTGGTTTATATAGACACGGGAGGAGGCTAGGGTGACATAGAGTCGGTTTACAAAGAAGGAGATCTAACATCCGAATCGCCAAGCTTGCCTTCCACGCAAAGGAGAGTCCCATCCAGACACGGGATGAAGTCTTGAATCTTGTATCTTCATAGTCCAACAGTCCGACCAAAGTATATAGTCCGGCCATCCGGATACCCCCTTATCTAGGACTCCCTCAGTAGCCCCTGAACCAGGCTTCAATGACGATGAGTCCGGCGCGCAGATTGTCTTCGGCATTGCAAGGTGGGTTCCATCTCCAAATACTCTAAGATAAGCTTCGAACACATGAATCGTGGCCGGCTCTGCAAAATAAATTTCACACACCATCGTAGAGAGCATAATATTCCATAAATCCAATCTGCTGACAGCTTTTCCTAGCATGACATCACGCCGTGGCCCGGTTACTACAAACCGTTTCTCCCAGCCTGCCACTACACGTGTTGCGAGGCGGTTTTATTGGCACGTCTTGTCGAAGCAGAGATCGTGTTCCCCTTATCGCAGGATTCTCATCAATACGTGTGTGGGTAACCCAACTACGCATGTTCGTATGATTCCTCAATTTTAGGCAAGTCCCAAAAGGTCACGCCGATGTCGGTGTACAAAAAGAGGGGTGCACTTTTTGTACCCCTATAACTGTGCACGGGCAGTCTGAGCCACGGACACCACCGCACTGAGAAAGGCGAGGGAGGTGAGCCAAGGTAAGGCCGAAGCTCGAAAGGAGCAGAACGACACCAAGACCAAGACCACAAAGAGCAAAGGGGACAAAGCGGACTCCCCCGACAAGATCCTTGCCGGGGGGTGGTTTTAGCAAACCTGGCAAAACCCTTGCTATGGCAGCTCGCCCCACACCTATGGAGCGAATCACCCTTGAGTCCACTGCCCCCATGGGGCAAGGATTCGGGAGACATCCCCGTGGTGGCATGTAGATCTTTGTGAAGACATTCAAGATCAGATACACACTATATAAGATGACGACCCTTGGCGGGAACCCAGCCAAGGAGGACCACAAGGCCCCCGGCAAGAGCCTTGCCGGGGATGACAGCAGGCGCCACGGCAAGACCCTTGCCGGGGCCCCGGCAAGACCCTTGTCGGGGCTACGGTGAGGCCCTTGCCAAGGACACCCGTAGGGCCACCATCGGGCCCACGCCAATCCAAACCTCCACCACCGTACGCATGCAGCTGCCGACCCAACCAGTTGGGCAGGCACCTGCGTGGCGGCAAGCGGATCTTCGTGGAGACCCACCACTGTCCACCTCAGCTGCCTGCCTGCCTACATGGCACCACGGGCACCACTGGCTAGGGCGCGTGTCGACACGAAAGGGAGCAGCGACGGACGAGACTGGGCTCTCCCCCGTCCCCGATAAAGCAAGGACACCTAAGCAAGACGCATTGAATGCACCTTGTCATGTAATGCGAGGGATAAACTCGTATCATTGTACCCTTTCCACCTCATGTGTGCCACTGTGGCAACCCCTTTCCCTATAAAAGGAGGCCCAAGGCGACCAGGAGGGGGATTTGGCTTTTTGGAGCTCCTCACACCCCATTGCTAGCCCAAGAACACAGATAAACAAACCACCAAAGCAGGAGTAGGGTTTTACGCATCCTCGCGGCCCGGACCTGGATAAAGAACCCGTGTGCTATCTGTTTGATCCGCTCTTCTCACGATCCCGCGCCCCGCAACCGTAGTAGGGATTCTTTTGATCCCATAGGTGTCGTCCTCGCTCCGACAGCCGATGACGCTTGATATTCACCCCCTTTATAGAGGGGCCGAGGCCTATCCCTTTCTTACCACGCTTGCGCCTTTCCGCATCTTGAGTTCCAACACCCCAAGCTCAAGCTTAGGCACTTCGGACCCCCAATCATGTCCGGGTCCAACCTTCAAGGTCGTTGGATGGCCTCCTCTGTCACAGAGGAGGACATTGCGAAGCTCAGGGAGGCCAGATATCTGACCCCCGATGTCAAGCATAGGCTTCCTGCTCCAGGGCAGGTCATCCCCACTCCCGAGCCCAACGAGAGCATTGTATTCGTTGCTCACTTCCCCCGAGGCTTAGGCTTTACCCTTGATCCCTTCCTAAGAGGGCTCATGTTCTATTACGTGCTAGATTTTCATGATCTAGCTCCGGATTCCATCCTTCACATCTCGTCGTTTATCATTGTGTGTGAATCCTTCCTCCATATCACCCCACACTTCGACTTATGGCTCAAGACCTTCAATATAAAGCCGAAGGTGATCGAGGGGCGACACGCGGAGTGTGGAGACGCTGCAATAAGCAAAAATGCCGATGCCCCATGGCCAGAGGGTTCCTTCTCGAAGGTGTACGATCTGTGGTAGCGGAGGTGGTTCTACGTCATAGCTCCCCGAGGCACGAAGTGGGCGGCTGCCCCCGCCTTCCGCTCGGGCCCTCCGCCTCAACTGGCGTCATGGGCAAATGTGGGACTAGACTCGGGGCCTGCTAATGATGTACCAACACTGCAGAGCCGCATTCGGGAGCTACTCGAGGGGGATATCAGTATTGTCAGAATCACTCAGGTAATGCTAGTTCGACGGGCCCTGCCGTGCAAATGTTGACCTCTCCGGATGTGGGAGTTCAATCCAGAAGGTCCGCAAACCATTCAGCACTTCTTCGGCATGACACTCGAAGGGATGTATAAGTTATTCTTTGGACCACGAGTAAAGTGTCCGGACACCACCGAGGATGCGGGCCTGAGCTGCAACCGCCCAGATACCCAAGTAAGTAACCCCGAATCCGAACACTTCGTTTATATTTACCACAACATTATTCTAAAAATTGTCTGTCGCCAGGATTAGCTCAGCAAGACGGAGAGGATCAGGTGCCCGGCCCCACTTCCCGAAGGTTCTCCTAGTCCTGCAATAGCCAGGATGCTTAGACGTGCGCTAAGCCAAGTTCCTTCGGGGAAATGGGAAGAGAAGAATAGAGATGCCGAGCTTCACACATTGCACATCCAAACCGGGGGAATTACTGTCTCCACGAAGGAGGATAATCGGGGAGGTGAATCCAAGGTTTCCTTCCCCCGCGGGAAGAAAAGGGCCGCCTCCAAAGACTTCGAAACGGAGGTGCCTAAACAAGGGAAGATAACTTCACCAGGGGGCCCTGCCCCGAAGGCCATTCCCACCGCACCATGCCCGCAAATGGGCCAGCCCTCCACCGAGCTGTAAGTTAATCGTGAATAAAAGCTATTGCTTCCTCCTCCGAGAACAATAACCAGGATCTATCCTTTGCAGTTCGGCTAGTAGCTCTTCTCAACAGAGTTCGTCTTCCGGGGACCTTCTTTCGGAGATGATGGAGAGTGAAACCCCACCTTCCTCTCCGCCCCATGGGGCGGACGACCCTGAGATGTCGTCATGGAGGAGTCCGGATCCGTCAAGGCTGGAAGCTAATACTTCGGCCGCCCCAGGCCCGAAGTGTTCGGCTCCCACGGGAGGCATTCGAAAGGGTTCGGGACAGTCCGGCGCTCGGCCAGACACACTGACGGGCCTTCTGGAGCAAGTTGCTTTATCGAAGGATCACCGTACGTTAATGGGTATGGTGTTTGAGAAGATTTCATCCGCCACAAGCGGGTTGAATGAAGCTTTTATGAGCCTGCTCAAAGGCTTTGAGGTACGTAATGAAATATGTAATCTTTTGGTTGTATCGCACGCGCTAGGTGTGCTCCGTATAGATAGTAGCCCCGGAGACTCTGGTTGCCAGCCCTAGGCGGCAAACGGAGGATCACACTCTCAAGTAATGACCGCACTATATTCATGAGTAGGTGGCTAAGGGTCCGGCGATAGACCAGACCGCTGAATTCGCCGAAATGAGGCGACGGATTGATGTGGTGGACGCCGACCTTACGCTTGTGAACGGGCGGCTTGACGAGTCATAGAGTATGTGCTCTTTTTTCCTCATTTGTTATAAGAAATATTAATAGAATCATAATGTTGGTGTGATATGATTTTGGCTGCAGGCGGAGCTGCTACCGTGGAGGTCCTGAGGGCGGAACTTGCCCTAGCCAAGGAACAAGCCCGGGCTAGCAATGCGGTTTCCCTAAAGGCGGCAGGAGATTTGAGAGCCGAACAGGCTGCTCATCACCGAAGCGAAGATAAAATAGTCGAGATGGCTGTGGAGCTGAAGAATGCCGCCGGCCGGTATGAGCTCCTTGAAAAGAAGAATCAGGCGAAGTCGGCTAACCTAAAGAAGGCCCTTGATGCGTCCAAGGAGACCCGTTCTGAAATTAGAGATGCGCGGGAGGAGCTTCGACAGGCCGGAGAAATCACGGCTGGAAGCCCATATTTGGGTGGATGAAGTTCTTAGATCCAAAGTACGCTCCTCTGGATCGGCTTTGGAGCGCTGCAGACGCGTATGCGGATCTGGCAAAAAGTACGGCTGATGCGACCAAGTTATTCAAGGATCATAAAGATAATGAAATAGAAAGGTTGTTCTCGTCGCAATTCAATGCTCCAACGCGCTCGTTACCATTGAGTGAGAGGATGGCCGCTATGGCCGAGCTCCATAGGTTGTCCGGTCTTGCAATGAGGTCTGTAATAGACCATCTATGGCTGAAGGGACCGAGGCCGGATAGTTATTTTGGTTTAGTGCAACAATTATTTGGCGCCGTATCGCGAATCGATGCCATGAAAAGGTCAGCGTGCATAGAGGGTGCACAGATGGCTCTTGCCCGTGTTAAGACATATTGGGCGGATATGGAGGCCACCGGTGTTGCAACCCAGAGAGTCCGACAGGAAGCCAGGACCCAGTCGAGCACTATTTTGAGCAGGTCACAGAAGGTGCCCGTTTAATAGAGGCTCAGTGCTCGAAGAATGTCATGTTCGAGTGACAAGTTGTTCAATTGTAAAAACAATTCTATTTTGATTATAAAGGCTATGTTTATACTTTCGCCCGAAAGTTTTATAGTGCCTCCTGTGCGGCTATTTTTCAATATGTATATATCCTGAAAGTTAGCACTCGTTGGCTTCAGCCCCCACGGATATAATGCGGGGGTGTTCGCAAAAATGTGCATAATCACACTTGATCCAATGTCTTGGTCCATTAAGGAGGTGATCGCACGTCAAACTAGGCAACCGGACTATATAGCTTTAACACTTTCAATTAGCCATAGGAGTTTGACGGTGGGGCTACTATATAGCCCCTGGTACCTTCGCGTGCATCCGGATACGGGCGCGTATGTACATGACCGTGAAACGGTCCTTCGTTAATGCAGAGGAATCCCGAAGATTCCGATTAGTCCTTGAGTAGTTGACCAGTCTCTCGTTGTATCATGACAGTCAGTTTTTGGCTTTCTCTACTGAGGTGCTCATCCGGAATAACCAGGGCACAATCGTAGTAGTTCTCCTTTGGCCGCCTTAGCCGATATAACGGAATGTAAGGCCGCAAACGCAGGAGCCAGGCAAACCCAACATTTGACCAAAGACATGATTCGGAGCTGATGCATATAAGGCCAAACTTGCGACGCCGAACACTCCCGAAGGTATTCGGACTTTATAACATATACTGGGCTGGGTAGCGCCCTTGATTATGAACCCTGTATTTCCAGGTACGTGCATTAAGCGGTCATGGCGAAATGCCAATAACGCCAGTATCCCCTGTGGGTGTATTGAATACCCGTGGGATGTCAAGCAACAAGAGATAGTAAAAAAGGTTTACGCAGGGGCTTAATCTAAAGAGAAACCTTTGAGCGGGGCCCTACTGCACGTCTGCGCCTTTGTCTCCATTGTGCCGTGTCCTAGAAGGGTGTTGCACGAATGGTGCCTGTAAAAAGGAAAACTCATGCAAAAGAGTATGGCGTAAGCGTGCAAAAAGTTGGTTTATTCTCAATGGATAGTAGAAATGTGAGATATTGGCACGTTTAATACGGTCAAGCCAAATTATGGGTTTTATTACATGTTTGCAGCCCCTGGTTCCATCTATGGGGGGAATATGTATAGCACCAGGCTCAGGTTTATCTGGGCTATTACCGACGGTGGTGCGTCGGACTCGTCTAACCGTGTCTGTGGTCTTAACGACCGATCATGCAGTCAGATAGGAGAGGTCGCTTAGTGTCCGACTTCTAGAGCCGCCACATACTCTTCCGCATGTAGGGAACGCTCCGTGTTTCCGCTAACAGTGATGACGCCATGTGGACCGGGCATCTTGAGTTCAAGGTAGGCGTAGTGCGGTACTGCGTTGAAGCAAGCAAAGGCCATTCTTCCGAGTAATGCATGATAACCACTTCGGAAGGGAGCGATGTCGAACAGTAATTCTTCGCTTCTGAAGTTGTCGGGAGAACTGAATGTCACCTCTAATACGAGGGAGCCCCTGCAACGGGCCTCAACGCATGGTATCATTCCTTTAAAGGTGGTGTTACTTTGGCTGATTCTGGATGGGTCTATCCCCATCTTGCAGACAGTGTCCTGATATATCAGATTAAGACTACTGCCTCCATCCATGAGGACGCGAGTGAGATGGTATCCATCGATTATTGGGTCGAGCACAAAGGCAGCCGATCCTCCGTGCCGGATACTAGTCGGGTGGTCCCTGTGATCAAAGGTGATCGGGCAGGCCGACCAGGAGTTGAATTTGGGGGCGACGGGTTCTACAGCGTATACGTCTCTGAGCGCGCGTTTACGCCTTCTCTTTGGTATGTGAGTCACGTCGATCATGTTTACTATTTTGACTTCTGGTGGGAATTTTATCTATCCCCCAGTGTTCGGCTGGCGAGGCTCATCCTCGTCTTCACTTGGTGTTTCTCTTCCCGTGTGTTCGGCATTTAACTTGTCGCCTGCTTGAAGACCCAGCATTCTCTGTAAGTGTGATTCGCAGGTTTTTCGGGGGTGCCATGAATTTGGCACAATCTGTCCAGGACTTTGTTCAGGTCGGACGGTCCTTCTTTGCTGCCTTTAAATGGCTTCTTTCGTTAACCAGGTCGAGAGCCCCTGAATCCGGTGTTGACCGCCGTGTTGTCCGGACTGTCTTCCTTGTTTTGACGCTTGTTTTTATTGCGTCGTGGCTTCTCGTTGCCATCCCTAATTTCAGATGTGCCCGGGTCACTGGTGCCTCTACGGGCCAACCCGCTGTCCTCACCCGCGCAGAAGCGGGTCATAAGGCTTGTTAAGGCCGCGATTGTCCTCGGCTTTTCTTGGCCGAGGTGTCTGGCGAGCCACTCGTCTCGGATACTGTGCTTGAAGGCCGCTAGGGCTTCAGCATCCGGACAATCGACAATTTGATTCTTCTTGGTGAGAAATCTGTTCCAAAGCTTACGGGCTGACTCTCCGGGCTGTTGTATTATGTGACTTACATCGTCTGCGTCCGGAGGTCGGACATAGGTCCCTTGAAAATTGGCCCTTAAAGCGTCCTCAAGTTCCTCCCAACTTCCGATTGAATTTTCGGGGAGGCTTTTCAACCAGTATTGAGCTGGCCCTTTCAACTTGAGGGGTAGATATTTGATGGCGTGGAGGTCATCCCCACGAGCCATGTGGATATGAAGGATAAAATCGTCAATCCAGACCCCAGGGTCTGTCATTCCGTCGTATGCCTCTATGTTCACGGGTTTGAATTCCTGTGGAAATTCATGATCTAGGACCTCGTCGGTGAAGCATAGAGGGTGTGCCGCCCCTCTGTATCTGGACATGTCGTGGTATGCTGTCGAATAGTGTTGTGTCTGGTGTTGATTCCAGACTGGTGCGCAATCAGTGTGATCATCTTGGTGACCATAATTCCGCGCCGGAGCATGTCCTCTAGATCCATAGATGGACCTGGTCGTGCCGGCCTTTTTGTTTAGGAGCTCATGTAAATCGTGTGCGTTGTCAGTAGCTGCTCTATCGCGGCCATGAAGTGATTGGTCCGGCCGATTGGCCGTATTGTTCTTCGACTGAATGGGCTATACGGCTTCATCGTCGAATTTGGGCAGCAGCTTGCACTTTGGGTAGCTCTTTGTATGGCGATCGTCACCGTATTTTTCTTTGGTGTCTAGCACTTTTTTCCACCTGCGGTTGAGCGTAGCCTGCGTGGCCTTAAGCCTTTGCTTCTGCTTCTTTAGGCTCCTCGCAGTGGCCATCAGCCTTCTACGGAGGTTATCTTGTTCCAGGCGTTTTTTCGGGATGATGAATGCATCATCGTCCGAACTGTCCTCCTCTCCGGAGGCAGGTTGGTGGGTTCGACCCTCGGGATCGCTGTGATCGGGCGTTTGCTCCAGGCTGTGTTCGGCCTGACCTGGCTCATCCTGCTCCATCGCTGGGTCCATATGGTCGTTGTTGCCTTCGGAGCCGACCGAGGTGCCAATTTTCCTTTTGCTATTATCACTATTTTTGTTGTGAATGGACTTGGAGCGGCGCGTGCGTCATTGTTTTGGCTTTTGTCCGGGGGGTTTATGCTCCATTGTGTCCTTTTTGTCGTCGTTGTTCTCATTGGGCGTGTCCACCATGTATATATCATATGATGAGGTGGCAGTCCAGCGCCCAGTGGGCGGTGGTTCCAGATCGTCCCCTGCATCGGCGTCCATACCGTCGATGTTGTCGGGGTAGAATTCAAGCATGTCTGTTAGATCGTCGACAGTGGCAATGAAGTGGGTGGTGGGTGGGCTGCGATTTTCCTCATCGTCCGTATCCCACTCGAGTCGTACATAGTTCGGCCAAGAGTCTTCTGACAAAGAGAGAGACCTTAAAGAGTTTAGCGCGTCGCCGAAGAGCGAGTGCTGGAAGATATCCGCGGCAGTGAATTCCATGATTGGTGCCTAGTCAGCTTCGATGGGCACGGATGCGCGCGGTCCGGGATCTACAGCCGGAAACAAGTCGGGGGGTCTGGCGACACGGATTTCCTTACAGGTGGAGTCTGTGTTCGGCTTCAACACCGATGAGTATGAGGCCTCCGTGGCAGGGTCCATCCACCCGTCCTCAGATGACCCGCTCTGCCCCGGATTTAGGTCCGGGGCTGCTGCAGGTGCGATATCCCGAATACTGTCCGATGGCAGATCCAAGTCATGCCCGTCGTGACCGTTCAGTGCTCCTAGTGCAGGCCCGAACTTATTGGAGATCAAGTCTCCGTGAATGTCGGCCGTGTAATTCAAGTTTCCAAACCTAACCTGATGGCCAGGGGCGTAGCCGTCGATCTGCTCCAGATGGCCAAGCGAATTGGCCCGCAGTGCGAAGCCGCCAAACACGAAGATCTATCTGGGGAGAAAAATCTCACCCTGGACCGCGTTGTTGTTGATGATTGAAGGAGCCATCGAGCCTTATAGTGATGACACAGAGGAACTCTCAATGAAAGCACCAATGTCGGTGTCAAAACCGGCGGATCTCGGGTAAGGGGTCCCGAACTATGCGTCTAAGGCTAATGGTAACAGGAGGCAGGGGACACGATGTTTTAACCAGGTTCGGGCCCACTCGATGGAGGTAATACCCTACTTCCTGCTTGATTGATCTTGATGATATGAGTATTACAAGAGTTGATCTACCACGAGATCATAGAGGCTAAACCCTAGGAGCTAACCTATGATTATGATTGTTGTTGTCCTACGGACTAAACCCTCTGGTTTATATAGACATTGGAGGAGGCTAGGGTTACATAGAGTCGGTTTATAGAGAAGGAGATCTAACATCTGAATCGCCAAGCTTGCCTTCCACGCAAAGGAGAGTCCCATCCGGACACGGGACAAAGTCTTGTATCTTGTATCTTCATAGTCCAACAGTCCGGCCAAAGTATATAGTCCGGCCATCCAGATACCCCCTTATCCAGGACTCCCTCAGTGCCTGGTAAGTCGACATACCCTGTAGGCAAGATTGAGCTGGAAGTGGCCTTTGGAGATGAACATGATTCCAGGGCTGAGAAGTTGACTTTCGAAGTGGTCAAGTCAGGAGCCCATACCACGCTCTATTTGGGCGGCCAACTTATGCCAAATTCATGGCACGACCGTGTTATGTTTATGTACAGCTCAAGATGCTGGGTTACAAAGGGACTATCACAGTGCATGGGAGTCGGAAGATAGCTTTGGAGTGAGAAGAAGGTGATGCTGCTTATGCTGAGTCTGTCTGTGCAGCAGAGGAATTGAAATTCTACAAGGATAATGTTGACCCAGCTGATATGACATCTTTGAAAAAGACAACTACAGAGCATGACCCAGTTTTGAACTTTAAGTCGGCTGATGATACTAAGCTAGTTGACTTTGTTCCTGGTGACTCATCCAAGCAGTTTAGTATCAGTGCTAATCTGGACCCTAAATAGGAAAGCGCGCTCATTGTGTTCATCCATGAGGACCGGTACATATTTGCATGGAAACCTTCTGACATGCCGGGTGTACCGAGGGAACTCGCTGATCACACTCTCAATATTGATCAAAAATTTAAGCCGGTCAAGCAATTCCGTCGTTGTTTCAATGAGTAGAGGCGTAAGGCCATTGGTGAAGAAGTGACCCGGCTCTTGGCAGCTGGGTTCATTGTTGAAGTTTTTCATCCAGAGTGGTTGGCTAACCCGGTGCTGGTGCTTAAGAAGAATGGCACTTGGCGCATGTGTGTGGATTACACGGACTTAAACAAAGCTTATCCGGCTGATCCTTTTGGTCTCCCTCATATTGATCAAATCATTGATGCTACAGCGGGTTGTGAGCGTTTGAGTTTTTTGGATGCTTATTCTGGTTATCATCAGATCAAGATGGCAGTTAAGGACCTGGAGAAGATAGCTTTCATTACTCCCTTTGGAGCCTTCTGTTATGTGTCCATGCCTTTTGAGCTCAAGAGTGCCCAGGCGACTTATCAACGATGTGTGCAGAATTGTCTTCACAGTCAGATTGGGCACAATGTTCATGCCTATGTGGACAACACTGTGGTGAAATCCAGAGAGAAGGAAACTTTGATAGATGATTTTAGGGAGACCTTTGACAACCTCCGGGTCTACAATATGATGCTTAACCCGGCCAAGTGTGGCTTTGGTGTACCAACAGGCAAGCTTTTGGGGTTTCTGGTTTCTAACAGAGGCATTGAGGCTAACCTGGAGAAGATCAAGGCCATTACCTCCTTGGCAAAGACGGTGTGTATCAATGATGTTCAGCGTCTCGCGGGTCGTATTGCTGCCTTAAGCCGGTTCATAAGTCGGTTGGGTGAGAAGG
The DNA here is from genome assembly GCF_002162155.2 of Triticum dicoccoides. Taxonomy (NCBI): domain Eukaryota; kingdom Viridiplantae; phylum Streptophyta; class Magnoliopsida; order Poales; family Poaceae; genus Triticum; species Triticum dicoccoides. The sequence continues at coordinate 639,818,698 of NC_041389.1, forward strand.
TGATACCACTGTATCAGATGATGAAGAAAACAAATAACTTCGTTTGGAGTGATGCTGCTAACGACGCGTTTGAAGACTTGAAGAGGCAACTAGCTAAGCCGCCAGTCCTTGCTACTCCCATTGATAAGGAGCCATTATTGTTATATGTGGCTGCTAACACCCGTGCCGTCCGTGTGGCCATTGTGGTGGAACGGAAGGAGACCGGCAAGGAGTATCCGATTCAACGGCCGGTTTATTATATCAGTGAAGTGCTTATTGAGTCCAAGCAGAGATAACCACATTGGCAGAAGCTTGTTTATGGGGTGTTCTTGGCCAGCCGGAAGCTTAAGCAATATTTTCTGGGTCATCCCATTACTGGGGTCAGTTCTGCTCCTTTAGGAGATATTATTCAAAATAGAGAAGCCATAGGAAAAGTCGCCAAGTGGGCCATTGAACTTGGGCCTCATGGTTTAAAATATATGCCTCACACTGCCATCAAGTCTCAAGCACTGGTGGATTTCATCAACGACTGGACAGAGCTACAGATGCCTAAAGAGAAGCCAGATAACACATATTGGACTATTCACTTTGATGGGTCCAGGTAATTGGAGGGCTCGGGGGCTGGAGTTGTCTTAGCTTCCCCTCGAGGCGACAAGTTTTGTTATGTTCTAAGGTTGATGTTCCCCTGTACTAATAATGCAGCTGAGTATGAAGCCTTGCTCCATGGTCTTTGGATGGCTAAAGAGATTAATTTAAGCCGGGTGAGATGTTTCGGTGACTCAGGCTTGGTGGCTCAACAAGTCTCAGGCACATGGTATTCTAAGGATCCACTCATGGTGGCTTATCACCGTGAGGTCGATGTTGTGACTGGACACTTCATGGGTTATTAGGTGGAACACATTGATCGCAGTAAAATGAGGCACCTGACACCTTGAGCCGTTTGGGGTCTCAATGTAAACCGGTGCCACCTAGCATCTTTTTGGATATTCTGCATAACCCTTCTGTCAAATTGCCTACAAAGGAAGATCTGGTTGTTCCTGACCCGGAGGCACAATTAGTGGCGGCTCTTCATGCTATCCCAGATTGGACAGTAGCATATTTGGCTTACATGACCCGGGGTGAGTTACCTGAGGATGAAACTTTGGCCAGGCAGATAACCCGGCGGTCTAAGTCAATGACAATTGCCAATGGTGAGTTACACCATCGCAGTGTCACTAGGGCATTTTAGTGTTGCGTCTCTCCTGAGGAAGGCCATGAGATTCTTCATGAGATCCATGAAGGGGACTATGGTCATCATGCTAGTTCAAAGTCTCTTGTGGCCAAGGCTTTCCGTCATGGATTTTATTGGCTGATGACTAATGCGGATGCAAAGGATTTGGTCAGTAAATGTGACGGTTGTCAGAAATTGTGACACTCCAAATTTTTTTGGTGGTTTTTTTTTTCAAAAGAGCCCTTGCTTGGTTTGAAAGGAGGTCATTTAAACCCTTCCTAAAAACCATCATCTAAGTTTTCCCTCTCAAAAAAATCCTTTTCTTGGATTTTAGTTTCTTTTAAAAAGAAAACCCTTTTAGTTTTGGGCTTTTATTTGGTTTTGATCCCTTCAAAAATTTCACCATGCCACCTATGGTAAAATTTTCCCAAAACCTCTCCTCCCACTTTGGTACAACCCTAACATTCTGTCCAAACTAATAAAATCCATTTTTGGATTTTATTCCAACTATTTCTCCTCCCAAAATAAATCTGTCTATCCTTTTGAGCCTAGGTGGATTGCAAAGCAAGTGCCCTAATGCATTTGATTTTTGACCTCAACTCAACACCCTTGGATAGTCCTTTGTACCCACAACCCAGAACCATCTTGATCCACTCTTCTCTTGTTCAAATATTTCAAATTTCACTCACTGCAAGTTTGGACCAGATTTGCCAAATTTGGTGAAATTCATATCTACACCTCTCCAAAAATTCCACAAATATTCAGGCAGCCTCTAGATGCAATGAGAGGCCCCTCCACCAAAAACCAGCTCAAGGAAAAATCCCTACATGCCTGGATCATTCTGTCAAACACCTTGCATGCACTGTTCTGTTCATATTCAGTTAAGTTCAGAATTTCAGTGTCGATCTTCAGTCACATGCTCACAGTGCGCTTGGCACTTTGCTCACGGCCTGGCTTGCTTGTCCGGAGCCTCACACGCGCGCTTGGCACCTTCCTGGCATCGGTGGCGCCCTGGCCCGCCTGCGCTGGCATGCTTTGCGGCGACCGGATCACCCTAGCGGCCGACAGGAAGCAGAACGGCGGCATAACGCCGTTCGGCACCGCCCAAACCCCCTGGTGGCTCCGCGTGGCCATTTCCTCGCCAGCGCACGCATGCAGCACCGTCTCCGTGGCGCGGCACACACAGAGCGCGCTCCCTGCCGCCGACGGGCCCGCGCCGCCCCGTTCCGTCGAGCTCCCCCTAAACCACCAAATCCCGACGCGGTTAGCACCTAAACGGAACCAGAGAACACCCACGACGACGTTCAGCCTCTGAACCCTCCCATACAACCACAGCGCCGCCGTAATCACCTCGCCGGAGAACCCCGTTCTCGGTAACCGCCTCGGGGCGGCTATATATAGCACCCCGAGCTTGCTCTCGCCCCGGCACACCTTCTCTACCTCATCAGACCCCGCCCAGCCACTGAACGAGCCACGAGGAGCTCTCCTTCCCCGACTCCGGCCACTCCGTTCCACCTCGGTCCCCGCCGTGATTCACTCTAGTAAGGCCATCTCCGGCGCCCTAACATCGTCAGATACCTTCTCATACTATCGCGAGTCTAACCCCCTCACCAATTCCACCTCCGCAGCTCTCTCCGGCGAAATGCACGACCACCCGAATCACCGTCTGCCGGAGCAAGCATCGCCGCCGACGTGGTACTCGCCGGCGACCACCACCACCTCCCACAGACGCGGAATGGTGCCCTGATCACGGAGGTACACTCCGATCTCCCTGCCTTACCGTGGATCGCCGCTGGCGACCACCGCGGCTCTCGGGCGCCGACGAGCCCCGACTCCCCTGTTTGAACTTTCAAACCTGACGGGTGGGACCCGCCTCTCTTTTGTTTTTTTAAAATCAGTTGCAGAAGGCGTACTCTGGCAAATACGCTTCCTCTCTGAACCGTTTTTCTGGATTCTTCTGCAAAGCCCCTGGAAATTTTCTGTTTCATTACAGATGGGTCCTTGGACCAAAACTCTTATAACTTTTGATCAGAAAAGTATTTTTGATTAATTCTTTTTCTGTTCTCTTTAGATTTTTGTATAGTTTTTTATCATATTTATTTTGAAAAATATTTGGAACACTTTTCTGTACACTCACGGTATTTACGTTGCGTACATATTTTTCTTATACCGTAGATACTAGAGGAGGTGACGGAGCTGCAAACTTCGCACAGTTAGACTCCGACTACTCCGAACCAGGCAAGCATGTTTGAACTCTTGATATGATGGGTGTTGTTGCATGTTTGCATTTTAGTATAGTCATGGCATGTTTATGAACATCACTTTGCATGATATATCACATGCACATAATCGGAAAGTAGGTTTTGGAAAGCATTATGTTGTTGGATACATATTTGCAAAGCCATGTGTTGGTATGAGGATGGGTAAGATGGCAGTGTTGTGACATGCCAGTCTTATGCCAGATTATTTGACTTCCGTGTCGTCATGACACAATTCACATTCCCATTCATTCCATCCTATACTGTCACATGTTTTCCGAAAGGAATATGGCATAGTAAGTTGCAAATCATTTTCCTGGTACACACCAAGTGGAGAGGCCGGGATGAGGGTTCCATGGCCCTGGATTAAAGCCCGTCATCCGGTCAGGGGGCATGGGTGTTTCCGGTTGGGACCGAGAGGGGGGCACCCCTTAGAGCGCGCGTATAGAAATTTGATCCCATGCTATTCGAGGTTGTGGCCTCCCCGTCTCAAAGTTTTTCTTGGACGTTGTCCAGGGTGATTCCTGGCAACGTGAGGTGAAATGGGTGTGTACTAGTTAAATGTATTTCTACTGAAATACCATAAACGGAACTAGTCCTTCGTCACTACGGAAATCCATAGCTGTGTTCAGTTCTTCCAAACTCTGTAGAGTCTCAATCTTTCAATTATCTTGTACTTTGTTCAAGTACTATAATTATCTTATCTTGTCAGGTATCAGCCTCTGTGACAAAAACTCCGGTGGGATTTATGTGTAATAAATCCGGATAAAAGATTATTCTTGTGGATGGACTAATCTCGTTATTTACAATTATTACAAAGCCCTGTCTGTGATGTCGCTCAGACGTCCGACGGTGGCATACCTGTTATTTGCTTTTGTTAAAGCCCTGTCTGAGATGTCGCTCAGACGTCCGATGGGGTATTTCTTTTAAAGCCCTGTCTGTGATGTCTCTCAGACGTCCGACGGTGGTATTTCTTTTAAAGCCCTGTCTGTGATGTCGCTCAGACGTCCGACGGTGGTATTTCTCTTAAAGCCCTATCTATGATGTCGCTCAGACGTCCGACTGTGGTATTTCTTTTAAAGCCCTTTATGTGATGTCGCTCAGACGTCCGACTGTGGCATTTCTTTTAAAGCCCTTTATGTGATGTCGCTCAGACGTCCGACTGTGGCATTTCTTTTAATGCCCTTTATGTGATGTCGCCCAGACGTCCGACTGTGGCATTTCTTTTAAAGCCCTTTATGTGGTGTCGCTAAGACGCCCGACTGCGGCATGCATTTTTATTTATTTACCTTTCGAGGCGTCGCTCCAGACACCTGATCGGTTTTCAGTTATTAAATTTTGATACATCAAGTTCTGCAATATTACCGTCGTTATTTGAGTATCGTACTTTGTTCATGATGCATTCATGTATTCATTGATTATATCATTTGTCCGAACTGTCTTGCGAGTACTTTCAAGTACTCACCTAGCTTGTTGATTCAAGTACTCACCTAGCTTGTTGATTTGGCCAGATGCTGATGAAGGCGATCTCATGGATGAAGAGTTTGATAGCGAGTCCGACGCCTAGAGGAGTCCCAGTCAGTCTCGTGCGATCCTGTTTTGGTCATTGTATTATCCGCTTCCGCAACCCCGAATAAATTCATCGAGCCTCACCTCGACGCTCGATGTACTGCTAGTAGAAGTCAAGTTATCCACCACCACTTTTCCCTCGAGCTAGTAGCATGCCACCCCACCCTTGTGTCAAAACCGCCCATATGTAATATATTGGCAAGTCTGTAATAAATTGTTGAGCAGCCTCAGCTCAACCCTGTAATATATTTGATGCTACTGGTTCTCTATTTATCAAGCTTTTGTCTACCATAAAGGATGACTTTTTCTATACTGGGATTTAAAGATTGGTTTTCTCAATAAACATTTTTATTGAAAAACCGGTCGTGACAGACTTGGTATCAGAGCCAGGCTGACTGTAGGAAGCCACTAGGTGTGATCGCTAATTGGTTATTAGCATGATAGAGTTATTCATGTCTCTACAAATGTAGTCATTTTCTGACAGTCAGCATAAAATTTATGATCTGACCACTCAGAATTTTTGCCTACTTTTATAGATGGCCGGCAACGACTGCGAGTCTCAGATGTTCGCCAATGTGCCCGAAGGGTTCATAAAACTCCTCTCCTTCATCGTTCAGGTCGCGATGGGGCCATCCGTGCGCCCAGTCTTCATGCTTTATCCACACAAGATCAACGACAGTCTGACTATGCACCAGGCCGCGGTGCAACTCAGGGGAGGCCATGCTGAAATACGCCGCCTCTGATTCGTGGGGAGAGCCATGCCTACAGAAAGGCATGCTATGCAGATGGATGCCCGCGAGACGATAGCCCGTCTTCGGGATGTTCTTCCTGCAATGAAGACCCGTCGCTACCGCTACCTTCCATGCCATGTGCCTTACACCTATCACTACTCTTTCTCTTGCCCCAGAGGAGAGCGAGACGAAGCCTTTGAGATGCTTGTCGAGTACCTCCGAGCCCTGGAGGCAGCATTCGACTGCATGGTGGATGACCTCGTAGCTGCACGCATGGACTCAGTTCATGGCTGTGCTGCTAACAGGAGGGAACTCCTGCACACCGCTCCACCACTGACTTTTGTGTCATCCACAGCCTCTCACTCACCTACCATACTCGCCTCTGCTCGTCGTCTGCCTACCACAGAGGAATTTAACCAGGCTATTGCACCCACTCCCGTCCGCTCTGCACCACTTGTTGCACCCACTCCCGTCCGCTCTGCACCACTTGTTGCACCCACTCCCATACGAGCTACCCCACCTATTCCACCCACTCGTATTCGTGTTATTCCGCCTACGGCACCTGCTCCATCAGCTCAGCACAACGTTTCTCGTCTGGAACCTATTAGCGAGGAGGAGGTTGATTCCCCAGCGTCTCTGTGTCTCACCCTCGACAGGCCAAGGGAGATCCTCACCATCTCCGACTAAGTGCGCATAGACGCCATGCGAAGTATCAACTTGTGTAATATGTTTTTATGTACATAGGTTGTGAGAAGTAGCCTGTTTGCGCACCATGTAGGATCTGGAGGAGTGCACTAGTTTAAATAACATGTCAGGATTATGTACGCATATCCTAAGTGATGTAATGTATAATTATGCCCGCGTGTAAGATATGCACTAGTCCTTCTCCGCGCGCAATCGTGTGTTTCCAAAAGAATACCATGGAGTTTAAAAAATGTCCTTTGGGTGTGATTTTATTGACTTTTGCGACTCTCTTTCTTATCTTACGAGTTCACAAAAAATTATCCCCAGAGTGAAGGATGTCTCGTCCTTGGACGTGCTCCATGCCAACTCAGCCAGAAGAAAATTATGGCACACCACAGAACCAGAATTTCACTCAGGGTCAGACAAGTCAACAGGACAGTGAAACAGCTTTTACACAAGTTTGTCGTTTGTATGAACAGAGTCAGCAGCAACACCAGGAAATGATGAACCAATTCATTAATATGGGAAGTAACCGTGGTCAGTATCAACCGCAATCCAATTATCTGAGTTACAAAAGACGCGTCCTCCAACATTTTCTCATACTGACAAGCCTCTTGAGGCCGAGGACTGGCTTCGAGACATGGAGAGAAAATTAATTATCGCACAGTGTTCAGACCGTGAAAAAGTACTGTATGCACCACATTATCTCACAGGTGCAGCTGCATCGTGGTGGGAAAACTTCCTGCACATGCACCCCAACGAAAATGAAATCACCTGGGAAAATTTCAAAGAAGGTTTTCGTGGGGCACATATTCCTAAGAGCGTCATGAAAATCAAGAAGAAGGAATTTGATGAACTCAAGCAAAGAGCCATGACAGTGTCAGAATAACAGCCAATTCACACTGCTGTCTCGCTACGCCAATGAAGGACGCATGACCAAGAGCAAGAAGATGGAAACATTCTTGGAAGGCCTGGCACCCGCCCTTAAGTGCCAGCTAGTTGTGCACACCTTTCCAGATTTTAAAACACTGGTGGATAAGGCCATTACCCTGGAAAATGAGCGACATAGCCTGGAAGATATCCGCAAACGGAAAAGGGACCAGACTAATTTTTCTCGCAATCATAGAAGCAAGAAGGAATTTCAGAAGGGGGATTCACACAAAACCCTGGCGAATAATTCACGTCCAACCAAGAATTTCCATGCAAGAGACAAAGAGTTCACCTATCGCCCAGGCGTTACCTGTTATGCTTGTGGAGCAGAAGGGCACTATGCCAAGCAGTGTCCCAAGCCAAGGAACTCAAACCCGAAGCTCAATAATGGTGGAAATAATTCAGCACCAAAGCGAAGCAATTTCAACCCCAACAACAACCACCGGAAAGGTCACTTGAACCACGTGACCCGAGAGGAAGCACAGAATGCCCCAGATATCGTACTCGGTATGTACCCCGTCAACACAATACCTGCCATGGTTTTGTTTGATTCTGGAGCTTCTCACTCATTTGTTTCGAAAAGTTTTGCTTTGCAAAATAATTTTCGATGCTTCCCTTGGAAAAATCAATGATCGTCAAGTCCCCTGGGATTAAGCAAGTGACCCAGAGTTACTGTCAAGGTGTGGTTATTGAATTTGAAGGATTGAAGTTTTACGCCAACCTTATTGTACTGGAAAGCAAAGGACTGGATGTCATCCTAGGAATGGATTGGTTGACCACCAACAAAGGTTTTATTGACTGCTTCAACCGTACCGTGATTCTCACCCACCATCAAGGGAAGAAAATAAAAGTTTCAGCCAAAGAGAGACAAATACCTCGGCAACCTAGATTAAACAAGGTGGACGTTTCTGAGCTGAACAAGGTTCCAGTGGTATGTGAATTTCCAGATGTATTTCCAGAAGAACTACCAGGCATGCCACCAGACCGAGAGATAGAATTCAGCATTGAGCTAGCACCCGGAACCACTCCTATTTACAAGAAACCTTACAGAATGGCACCATCCAAATTGGTAGAGTTGAAGAAGCAAATAAAAGAATTATTGGAGAAAGGATACATACGAGCCAGCTCCTCACCTTGGGATTCTCCAATTTTATTTGCCAAGAAGAAGGATGGAACAATGAGGTTGTGTATTGATTATCGAGCTCTCAACATGGTCACAATCAAGAACAAATACCCAATGCCCCGAATAAATGATTTATTCGATCAGCTCGCACAGGCCAAAGTCTTCTCAAAAATTGATTTGAGATCAGGATACCACCAATTAAAAGTATGAACAGAAGATATTCCCAAGACCGCTTTCACCTCCAGATATGGGTTGTATGAGTTCACAGTAATGCCATTTGGGCTAACCAACGCCCCCGCATATTTTGTTCACCTCATGAACAAAGTGTTTATGAAGTATATGGACAAGTTTGTTGTGGTATTCATCGATGATATTCTGATATATTCCAAAACACCAGAAGAGCACGCCGAACATCTCAGGATTGTACTCGGAGAACTCAGGAAACATCAACTGTACGCCAAATTCAGCAAATGTGAATTTTGGCTAAGGAAGGTGGGTTTTCTGGGCCACGTGCTAACCCAAGAAGGTATTGCAGTAGATCCGGAAAAGGTCAAGGCCGTACTTGGCTGGAAACCACCAGCTAACGTAATGGACTTATGAAGTTTCTTGGGAATGGCAGGCTATTATCGGAGATTTATTGAAGGATTCTCCACTATAGCAAAGCCCATGACACAATTGCTCAAGAAAGGCAAGAAATTTGAATGGACAGAAGCATGTGAGAAAAGCTTCCAAGAGCTAAAAAGAAAATTAACAACGGCACCAATACTAATTGTGCCAGATATACACAAGAACTTTGAGGTATATTGTGACCCATCCCGGAAAGGCCTCGGATGCGTATTGATGCAAGAAGGCAAGGTAGTTGCGTATGTCTCCAGACAACTACGCAAGCATGAGGAAAATTATCCCACTCATGACTTGGAATTAGCAGCGGTCATCCATGCACTCAAGGAATGGAGACACTTCCTACTTGGGAATCATTGTGAGATATACATAGACCATAAGAGTCTTAAGTATATTTTCACATAGCCAGAGTTAAATTTACGGCAACGACGCTGGTTAGAGTTGGTGAAGGATTATGATGTTGGAATCCACTATCATCCCGGAAAAGCAAATGTTGTGGCAGATGCACTTAGTCAAAATCCCAGCACGGACGACGACAATATACCAAAGTTGAGACCAGAATTTCAACAAGAATTTGCCCGAATCAATCTAATAATGGTTACCGAAGGCAGTGTGTCGAATGTAGAAAAACAGCCTACCCTAATGGAAAGTATCAAGGAAGCCCAACACGACACCCCAGCATTGAGGGCATACAAAGAAAAGTGAGTTTGGGAAGAGCCTCAGAATTCAACATAGACGAGCAAGGAATATTGTGGTACGGAGAAAGGCTATGCGTACCAAATGTCAAGGAGCTCAAACAGCAGATATTAACTGAAAGTCACACAGCTCCGTATTCAATCCATCCTGGAGGGACAAAAATGTACAAAGACCTTGAGGAAAAATTTTGGTGGCACGGTATGAAGACAGATATAGCCACGTTCATTGCATGCTGTGACTCTTGTCAACGTATCAAGGCCGAGCACCAGAGACCAGCCGGACTGTTACAGCTAAATAAGATACCCGAGTGGAAATGGGACGAGATTGGAATGGACTTTATCGTTGGACTGCCACGGTCACAACACGGAAACGATGCCATATGGGTCATAACCGACAGACTAACCAAGGTGGCACATTTTATTCCGGTAAAAACAACTTACACCACTCAGAGACTAGCCAGACTTTATTTTGCCCGTATCGTCTGCCAACATGGAGTCCCTAAGACTATTATCTCCGATAGAGGCACACAGTTCGTCTCTACATTTTAGGACCACCTACAGCAGGCACTTCAAACCCGACTAGCCTTCAGTACCGCATACCATCCCCAGACTGATGGACAAACGAAACGCGTAAACCAAATCTTAGAAGACATGCTAAGAGCCTGTGTCCTCACCTACGGGAACAGTTGGGAAGAAAGTTTGCCATATGCAGAGTTCGCATACAACAGCAGCTATCAAGCCAGCTTGCAAATGGCACCCTTTGAAGCTCTATATGGGAGAAGATGTCGTACCCTGCTAAATTGGTCAGAGACCGGAGACAGCCATATCTTTGGCCCAGATATGCTCAAGGAGGCCGAGGAGAAAGTTAAGACGATTAGAGAATGACTCAAAACAGCTCAAAGTCGGCAAAAGAGTTATTACGGCCGAAAGCATCGGGAAATCAGTTTTGAACCCGGAGAATTGGTATACCTGATAGTTTCTCCTATGAAGGGTCTGCAACGATTCAAGATTAAGGGGAAACTAGCACCAAGATTCATCGGACCATTTCATATAGTGGCCCGACAAGGCAAGGTAGCCTACCAGCTAGACCTGCCCGGAGACTTATCCGGTATCCACAACGTGTTTCACATCTCGCGGTTGAGAAAATACATAAGCAACCCAGAGAAGCAAGTTTCACATGAGTATATTAATGTGCAACCGGACCTCACTTACCGGGAGCACCCAATAAAAATATTAGAAGAGTCTGAGAAGAGGACCCGATAGAAAACCATTATGTTTTTCAAAATTCAATGGAGTAATCACACCGAGAATGAAGCAACTTGGGAGAGCGAGGATTTTCTTCGGACAGAGCACCCACACTTGTTTAAGGATCAGCTGAAATCTCGGGGACGAGATTTTTCCTAAGGGGGTAGGTGCTGTGACACTCCAAAAAAACTTTGGTGGTTTTTTTTCAAAAGAGCCCTTGCTTGGTTTGAAAGGAGGTCATTTAAACCCTTCCTAAAAACCATCATCTAAGTTTGCCCTCTCAAAAAAATCCTTTTCTTGCATTTTAGTTTCTTTTAAAAAGAAAACCCTTTTAGTTTTGGGCTTTTATTTGGTTTTGATCCCTTCAAAAATTTCACCATGCCACCTATGGTAAAATTTTCCCAAAACCTCTCCTCCTACTTTGGTACAACCCTAACATTCTGTCCAAACTAATAAAATCCATTTTTGGATTTTATTCCAACTATTTCTCCTCCCAAAATAAATCTGTCTATTCTTTTGAGCCTAGGTGGATTGCAAAGCAAGTGCCCTAATGCATTTGATTTTTGACCTCAACTCAACACCCTTGGATAGTCCTTTGTACCCACAACCCAGAACCATCTTGATCCACTCTTCTCTTGTTCAAATATTTCAAATTTCACTCACTGCAAGTTTGGACCAGATTTGCCAAATTTGGTGAAATTCATATCTACACCTCTCCAAAAATTCCACAAATATTCAGGCAGCCTCTAGATGCAATGAGAGGCCCCTCCACCAAAAACCAGCTCAAGGAAAAATCCCTACATGCCTGGATCGTTCTGTCGAACACCTTGCATGCACTATTCTGTTCATATTCAGTTAAGTTCAGAATTTCAGTGTCGATCTTCAGTCACATGCTCACAGTGCGCTTGGCACTTTGCTCACGGCCTGGCTTGCTTGTCTGGAGCCTCACACGCGCGCTTGGCACCTTCCTGGCGTCGGTGGCGCCCTGGCCTGCCTGCGTCGGCGTGCTTTGCGGCGGCCGGATCACCCTAGCGGCCGACAGGAAGCAGAACGGCGGCATAACGCCGTTCGGCACCGCCCAAACCCCCTGGTGGCTCCGCGTGGCCATTTCCTAGCCAGCGCACGCATGCAGCACCCTCGCCGTGGCGCGGCACGCACAGAGCGCGCTCCCTGCCGCCGATGGGTCCACGCCGCCCCGTTCCGTCGAGCTCCCCCTAAACCACCAAATCCCGACGCGGTTAGCACCTAAATGGAACCAGGGAACACCCACGACGACGTTCAGCCTCTGAACCCTCCCGTGCAACCACAGCGCCGCCGTAATCACCTCGCCGGAGAACCCCGTTCTCGGCAACCGCCTCGGGGCGGCTATATATAGCACCCCGAGCTTGCTCTCGCCCCGGGACACCTTCTCTGCCTCATCAGACCCCGCCCTGCCACTGAACGAGCCACGAGGAGCTCTCCTTCCCCGACTCCGACCACTCCGTTCCGCCTCGGCCCCCACCATGATTCGCTCCAGTAAGGCCATCTCCGGCGCCCTAACCTCGTCAGATACCTTCTCACACTATCGCGAGTCTAACCCCCTCACCAATTCCACCTCCGCAGCTCTCTCCGGCGAAATCCACGACCACCCAAATCACCGTCCGCCGGAGCAAGCATCGCCGCCGACGTGGTACTCACCGGCAACCACCACCACCTCCCACAGACGCGGAATGGCGCCCTGATCACGGAGGTACACTCCGATCTCCCTGCCTTGCCGTGGATCGCCGCTGGCGATCACCGCGGCTCTCGGGCGCCGACGAGCCCCGACTCTCCTGTTTGAACTTTCAAACCTGACGGGTGGGACCCGCCCGTCAACCTCTCTTTTGTTTTTTTTAAATCATTTGCAGAAGGCGTACTCTGGCAAATACGCTTCCTCTCTGAACCGTTTTTCTGGATTCTTCTGCAAAGCCCCCTGGAAATTTTTTGTTTCATTATAGATGGGTCCTTGGACCAAAACTCTTATAACTTTTGATCAGAAAAGTATTTTTGATTAATTCTTTTTCCTTCTCTTTAGATTTTTGTCTAGTTTTTTATCATATTTATTTGAAAAATATTTGGAACACTTTTCTGTACACTCAAAGTATTTACGTTGCGTACGTATTTTTCTTATACCGTAGATACCGGAGGAGGTGACGGAGCTGCAAACTTCGCACGGTTAGACTCCGACTACTCCGAACCAGGCAAGCATGTTTGAACTCTTGATATGATGGGTGTTGTTGCATGTTTGCATTTTAGTATAGTCATGGCATGTTTATGAACATCACTTTGCATGATATATCACATGCACATAATCGGAAAGTAGGTTTCGGAAAGCATTATGTTGTTGGATACATATTTGCAAAGCCATGTGTTGGTATGAGGATGGATAAGATGGCAGTGTTGTGACATGCCAGTCTTATGCCAGATTATTTGACTTCCGTGTCATCATGACACAATTCACATTCCCATTCATTCCATCCTATACTGTCACATGTTTTCCAAAAGGAATATGGCATAGTAAGTTGCAAATCGTTTTCCTGGTACACACCAAGTGGAGAGGCCGGGATGAGGGTTCCATGGCCCTGGATTAAAGCCCGTCATCCGGTCAGGGGGCATGGGTGTTTCCGGTTGGGACCGAGAGGGGGGCACCCCTTAGAGCGCGCGTATAGAAATTTGATCCCATGCTATTCGAGGTTGTGGCCTCCCCATCTCAAAAAATTTCTTGGACGTTGTCCAGGGTGATTCCTGGCAACGTGAGGTGAAATGGATGTGTACTAGTTAAATGTATTTCTACTGAAATACCGTAAACGGAACTAGTCCTTCGTGACTACAGAAATCCGTTGGTTGTGTTCAGTTCTTCCAAACTCTGCAGAGTCTCAATCTTTCAATTATCTTGTACTTTGTTCAAGCACTATAATTATCTTATCTTGTCAGGTATCAGCCTCTGTGACAAAAACTCCGGTGGGATTTATGTGTAATAAACCCGGATAAAAGATTATTCTTGTGGATGGACTAATCTTGTTATTTACATTTATTACAAAGCCCTGTCTGTGATGTCGCTCAGACGTCCGACGGTGGCATACCTGTTATTTGCTTTTGTTAAAGCCCTGTCTGAGATGTCGCTCAGACGTCCGATGGGGTATTTCTTTTAAAGCCCTGTCTGTGATGTCGCTCAGACGTCCGACGGTGGTATTTCTTTTAAAGCCCTGTCTGTGATGTCGCTCAGACGTCCGACGGTGGTATTTCTCTTAAAGCCCTATCTGTGATGTCGCTCAGACGTCCGACTGTGGTATTTCTTTTAAAGCCCTTTATGTGATGTTGCTCAAACGTCCGACTGTGGCATTTCTTTTAAAGCCCTTTATGTGATGTCGCTCAGACGTCCGACTGTGGCATTTCTTTTAAAGCCCTTTATGTGATGTCGCCCAGACGTCTGACTGTGGCATTTCTTTTAAAGCCCTTTATGTGGTGTCGCTAAGACGCCCGACTGCGGCATGCATTTTTATTTATTTACCTTTCGAGGCGTCGCTCCAGACACCCGATCGGTTTTCAGTTATTAAATTTTGATACATCAAGTTCTGCAATATTACCGTCGTTATTTGAGTATCATACTTTGTTCATGACGCATTCATGCATTCATTGATTATATCTTTTGTCCGAACTGTCTTGCGAGTACTTTCAAGTACTCACCTAGCTTGTTGATTCAAGTACTCACCTAGCTTGTTGATTTGGCCAGATGCTGATGAAGGCGATCTCATGGATGAAGAGTTTGATAGCGAGTCCGACGCCTAGAGGAGTCCCAGTCAGTCCCGTGCGATCCTGTTTTGGTCATTGTATTATCCGCTTCCGCAACCCCGAATGAATTCATCGAGCCTCACCTCGACGCTCGATGTACTGCCAGTAGAAGTCAAGTTATCCACCACCACTTTTCCCTCGAGCTAGTAGCATGCCACCCCACCCTTGTGTCAAAATCGCCCATATGTAATATATTGGCAAGTCTGTAATAAATTGTTGAGCAGCCTCAGCTCAACCCTGTAATATATTTGATGCTACTGGTTCTCTGTTTATCAAGCTTTTGTCTACCATAAAGGATGACTTTTCCTATACTGGGATTTAAAGATTGGTTTTCTCAATAAACATTTTTATTGAAAAACCGGTCGTGACAGAAATCCTCATGGCGAGCCCATGCGCTGGCTCAAGAATTGAGGATGATTCCAATTACTTGGCCGTTTGCCGTTTGGGGGCTCGATATGGTTGGCCCTTTTAAAAGGTCCAAGGATAAAAAGACCCACCTTTTGGTGGCGGTTGATAAATTCACAAAGTGGGTTGAAGCAGAGCCGGTCAGTAAGTGTGATGCGGCAATGGCGGTTGAATTCATCAAAAAGGTGATTTTCCCTTTGGTTTTCCCGACAGCATTATAACTGATAATGGCACGAATGTGTCCAAATGTGCTATGGAAGAATTCTGTCAACATGAGCATATATGGCTTGACGTCTCATCAATGGCTCACCCCCAATCCAATGGTCAAGCCGAATGACCCAATCAAGAAATTTCAGAGGCATCAAGCCCCAGCTTATGGTTCCTTTGCAACGGACGCCGGGTTGTTGGGTAGAGGAGTTACCTTCCGTGTTATGGAGTATCAATACTACCCCCAACATATCTACAGGTTACACGCCTTTCTTCATGGTTTATGGAGCAGAGGCGGTTCTTCCTAGTGACATACGTCATGACTCGCCCCGCGTGGCGGCCTACGTTGAAGCTGATAATGAGCAAGCACGTCAGGATGCACTTGACCTGTTAGATGAGAAGTGTGACCTTGCGGTAGCCCGTTCGGCGATTTACCAATAGGATCTGTGCCGTTACCACAGCCACCGGGTTAAATCCAGAACCTTTCAAGAAGGTGATTTGGTGCTTCGACTCATCCAGGATCAAACTGATGCACACAAATTCTCCCCACCTTGGGAAGTACCCTTTGTGGTCAGCAAGAACTTGAACAACGGGTCATACTACCTTATCGATATTCGAGAGCATAAAGACTCACGTACGTCGGAGGAGGAGACCCGCCGTCCGTGGAATATTGCTCATCTTCGGCCTTACTACACTTGTGCCACCGGCTCTTATGATGTACATATTTTTGATGATGTATATATTATAATGGTTATAATAAAGCAGGGCCTCCGTTGTTTCATATTCAATAATTAGGCGACTTCGTCATCATAATTTCAAAGACCGAATGGGGGCTGGATCGTATTCAAATCATAGCTCTTAACCCCTTTTGGCCGGCTTCCTGGTCGTATTCGAAACATAGTCGTAAACATTTTCATCATCTGGGGGCTTGATCGTATTCAAATAACAGCTATAAACCCCTTTTGGTCCGGCTCATGATCGTATTCGAATCATAGCCGTTAAATAATTTGATCATTGGGGGCTTGATCGTACTCAAATCATGGCTATTTACCCCTTTGGTCCGGCTTCCTGGTTGTATTCGAACCATAGCCATAAACACTTAGATCACTTGGGGGCTGGATCGTATTCGAATCATAGCTATTAACCCCTCTTGGTCTGGCTCATGGCCGTATTCGAATCATAGCTGTTAAATACTTTGGTCATTGGGGGGCTTCCTGATCGTATTCGAATCATAGCTGGCGGTACCCCTTTGATCGGCGCAATGCCAAAAACCATTTGGGGGCATCCCGACCGTATTTGAATCATAGCTATTAACCCTTATGGTCCAGCTTCCTGCTCGTATTCGAAGCATAGCCTCGCTTTTTGACATTTTGCTTGATTTTTAAAGATATTTTACCGGTTCTTCTTGATACTATCATACCTTTTTGTTAAAGTAATTTTGGCCATATAGCCTTCAATCTTACAACTCATATTTGAAGCTTACCCGTGGTTTATATTACCCATCTTAATAAGAGGCAACAAGTCGCCCGTACATGATGATATCCAGCACTTGGAAATATTGGCTTCAAAAGCTTTGGGTGTTCACCCTTACTGCACAGGGTATTGTAAACCGGCAGGACAGTTCAATATTACAGGTATGACATTGTCATTACTATATTTAAACTCTGGTTCAACCAGTCTTATCTATAGATGTTTAAGTAGCAGTGGTTATATGCAAGGTATTATGACTCGCCCTGCGGTAAACTGCCCGGGGGTCTTGTGATCTCTTCATCTCACTAAACCTCTGAGGCAGCACAGAAAGCTTCCTCAAGACATCAACTAAGAGTGTTGGTGCTTGGTTTGATGGAGAAATTGTGGCCAATGCGCGCTGTGCCCCAGTATAAAGTTGCTCCACTAGCGTGTAAACCGCCTTCAGCTTCACAAGCATGTCTTGGTTGAGATTGGTGCTCATGCGGCCTGCATAATAATCATGGATGAGTTAAAGCTAGTTCATATCATCAAGGAAGATATTCAAATTTGACAATTATACAGTGACTTACCAAAGATAGCCGAGACCATATGAGACACCTGGCGTTTTAAACCGGAAAGTTCAGTTGTCACCTGCTCAAGAGCCGCCTCTGTTTTTTAAGCTCGTTGGGTCAAAGCAATCTTCTCTTTAGCCTAGGCGTTTTTCTCAACTTCAAAGCCGGTCTTCAGTTTTTCTGCTTCAGTCACACTGAATTCAAACTTTGGGTTTGCCCTCCGGGTTTCAGTTTCTTGCAGCTCTAGGCGACTTTTCAAGTCAGACAACTCTGACTAAAGTTGAGCAGTGGTGGTCTGTACATAAACTAGATCAAAATCATAATTCAATGTTAGTTCAAAATATTAAGTCCCAAGCCTTTTGTAAGCAACAACACTTGGCACTTGGAGGCTAATGTCTGCCGAAAGCTTTATTTATGTGGCGGCTTATGCGAATAAGTCCCAAGCACATTGCGAGCAAGAGTACTTGGCACTTGGGGACTAATGCATATTGATGTTGAAAACTACACAAGATTATATCAAAGGATATTATTTATGCTCATACTTAATATAAGTCTACATCATATTCATCATAAATAGTAGACTTGGGGGCTGGCAGGATGTGCATGACTCAATAATGGAAGAGCTCATACCTCAAATTTCTGGTGCATATGTTTCACCATGTCAACTTCAAGTTCACGGCTGTGGTGTACTTGACTGATAAAGCCGGAGTATATTTCACCAATGCTCAGCTGAGAGTAATTGGCAACATCAAATCTCACTCTGCGCTGTTCAGCATGCTCCTCCTTGGCAGAATGCTTGGCTAGGACAGTGGGCCTTCCTGGTTCTTTAAAGCCAGAGTTCGTAAGAACCACATCATCATCTTGAGTATCAGTTGTCTTCACTGTACTTGAGACTTCAGGGTTTAAAGTCTTGTCACAGACTTGATCAACATGAGGTGCAGGAGTTGTTGATGGAATATCAAGAACCGACTCAGATAATTGAGGGATGGAGATTTCAGGCGATGGGGTCTGCTGCTCTGGCTCATTGACTTTTTGATCTTACCGGCTTATTCATATTTACCCTCTTGCTGGGCTTGGCTTTTCCACTTCATAGGTCATAAAAGTGAGTATAAGTATAAAAGGATCATAATGAGTAAATGATAAGTAAATCGCCATTACCTGGGAGCGGTCTTGAAAGCCGTCAGATTAGATTGAATTGAGTTGCCGGAAGAGGAATGAGATGTTTCCTGATAATTTGAGTCGGAAGAATTGAGTGGTTGACAAGTGAGACCCGCCACAGGATAAAAAGAATTTAAGTCGGGGTGAACTCATTTCAACGCTTCCTTGGAGTGTTCGGTAAACCGTAGGATAGTTCTCCATCCTTGCTGGTCCGAGTCTGTCTCCGGCTCTCGTGCTGCTGTTGCTTCAAAAGAAAATGAGGATCCAGATGAGCTAAGGGGTGTGAAAAGCTTACTTTCCAGGTTACTCTTTGGATTTTTTGTCTTGGCAAGGGCTCGGAGTCGAAGGAAATGATAGTTGCCTCTTCTTCAACCGCCTGACTCGTTCCCGTGTCATCCTGATGGTAGCCAGTGTTAATAAGATAGTTGAAAAAAGAGCCAAGAGAATCAAGGGCTACCTTCGACTCAGAGGTGTCATCCAGTTGAAGCAATTCAGAAGCGCTGGGCTTCTTTCCCTTCTTGTTCTTGGCGGTTTTCCTGGCAGCTTTCTTGGCCTTCCTGGCTCTCCTGGCAGCTTCATGGTCGTACTCTTTCTTCCAAAAATCATCATCAGCCTGTGAAAATCATCAAGGTTGAGTTAAAACAAAGTATTTAAGGATGAAGGAAAAATAAATAATTTGGCGGCTTACCGCTGGTGCCGGGTTGGATTTGCAGAAAGGGCTCAAGCCCACCTCGCTGCAGTCTGCTAGGCTTTCATGTAGAAGGGATTTCATCATCTCATTGATGGCTTCGACAGTTAAGTCCATGGAGCTATGGTGCAGTGGATCCTTTGTCTCACCCGTATAAGTACACATTAACCCAGAGCGGCGGCTCAAAGGAATGACCCGCCATGCAACCCAGCACTGGACTAAGTCAATGCCGGTTAGGCCATTCCCCAATAGAGCTTTGACCTTGGCAATGGTAGGGGCGATGTTCTTGCGTTCAGCTGCTATAAGCTTGTCAGGGAAAGGGTGATTTGATTCGAGACGCAGGGAAAGAAACCCAGGCAGTTGGTTCTCGTCAGCCAGAGAAGTATCCTTGCAGTAGTACCATGTTTGGTTCCAATCCTTGGGATGACTCGGCAGATGAGCATAAGGAAATATAGCGTCTCTCTGTCGCTGGATTGAGACCCCACAAAGTTCCAAGCTGGGTCCATTGGAGTACTCATTCTGGCAGTTCAAATAGAATTACTCTCTGGATAACTCCAAAGTGGGCTCCTCTTGAAGGTAGACTTCACAGAACACTTGGAAATTGCATATGTTGGACATGGAATTGGGTCCTATGTCTTGAGGATGAAGGTTGAAAAAGTGCAGAATGTCCCCGAAAAATTTAGAGTCGGGCGGTGAGAAGCCCCGATTCATATGGTTAGTGAAGACAATGACTTCGCCTTCCTTGGGCTGAGGTTTCTCTTCTTCCAGCTTGGAGGCGCGGTAAGACATGACACACTTCTTCGGCAAGTAACCGGTTTTCACAAAGTCTTGAAGAGTGTTTTCCGTGACAATGGAAGGAACCCAGTTACAGGAAGTGGTCGTTTTAGGCGGCATTATGAAGGAAGCCTAAAAAGGAAAAAAATAAAGTTTGCAGGTTCAAATCAAACCGGACGGAAAGTATTACAGCATATATTCAAATGGTGGCTTAAAAAGGGGCCTCATGGTATATGACTAGTTACAGCAGGTTATCTAAGCCACCATGAGCAGTTTGATGTCTATCAAAAGAGAAATCTATTGAGCATTGCAATTCACTATAGCCGGTGATATGAGCCGCCATGACTAGGTGGATCTATCAAAATGCAGTTTTTTGCTAAGTACCATACAAACAGGTTTCACAGATCACAATTATTATTTCGGATCAATGGTAGTTCAGAAAAAGAAGATAAAAAAAGACCTAAAAACCTGTATAGGGGAGTTCATAAGCTCTAATGAGATCTCTTTCCAAGGAAAAGGGGTCCGCTGGTATTAAAGGCAAACACAAAACTACTACCGCACAAGTTCTATGTCGTTCTCAGATGAAAGGGTGCTACGATGGAAGAACTACGAAGAACACAAAGAACATTCAAAAACCTAATGCGATCTGAAGCATTGGAGGAGGAGCACTTACAGATGCAGATCCGACTGCGGTGGATTGCCGGTCTACTTTGGTCCGACACATGTTGATGCAGCGGCCAAGGATGAGGAGGACAAGGTGCTTCGCAGCGGCGGCGGAGCTCGAGCGGCAGAGAGTCGGCAGAGGAGGAAGATGATGGAAAGGGGGAGAATGAAAAGATCCCGGTCGTGACTATTTATAAGGAGAAGGCTAATAAGTGGGTGCGAAAAATGAGGAGGCCAAAACATGGTTATCCAGCTGCCCAGGCGCCTCGATTCTCAAGACAGTTATTAAGATAAAGATCAGTTAAGGTATGTTGGATATTGTGTGAATTAATGGAAGGTGACATCATGGCTGGTTATCACAAATCCAGAAGATAATGTCATGGCAGGTTATGAGTTTTCTCACAGATGAAGAAGAGAATATTTTTTCTAAGTATTGAAGATTGACATGAACCAGTTCAAATCAATCTGGGGCCTAATGTTGGGGATATAACTATTAGGTATAACCCACCCCAGGAGACCGGGTTATACCTATGATGAAGCCCACATGGATATTCAAGATGGCGGTTCACAAGCAAGGGCCCAAGGCCCAAAGGCGACTTAAGGACCGTAGGGGTAAACCGCCATATATGTAAAGACTTGTATTGTAAGGCTTGTAAAGATAGTCACTGAGCCGGACACGTTATCTATGAGCCGGTCGGGACTCCATGAGCCGCTGGGCGTCAACCTATGTATATAAAGGGGCGACCCGGCGGCGGTTCAGGACAAGGAAAACAGATCGAAAGCTAGGTCAAGCGAACTCGCTCCCTGGTAATCGAGACATAAGCAATACCACCTTAAACCGGATTAGGCCTTTACCTTCACCACAAGGGGCCGAACTAGTATAATCTCCTGTGTCCTTTGTCCCGTTTAACCCCTTTAAGCTAACCTAGTTGTGATGGATCTATGACTAAGTCCTTTCACGAGGACATTTGCCGTGACTATTCCACGACAATGACCCTCAGGTACAATAGGCAATTCATATCTAGGGGGGAGAATCTTCATCATCATTTTCATTAATATCATTAGTTTCTGTAATTTCATTCTCTCTAACCCTAGCAAGTTGTTCATCAAGAAATTCACCTAATGGCAAAGAAGTAGTATCATCGTAAGCATCATGCATAGCAGAAGTGGCATCATCAATAACATGCGACATATCAGAATCAATAGCAGGTGTAGGTGTCGCAAGTTTACTCAAAACAGAAGGTGAATCAAGTGTGGAGCTAGATGGCAGTTCCTTACCTCCCCTCAGAGTTGAGCGAAAAATCTTGGTTCCTTGATCTTTCAAATTCCTCAAAGTGATCAACAGATATAAATCCCAAATGACTCAGAGAATAGAGCTATGCTCGCCAGCAACGGCGCCAAAAAAGTTCTTGATAACCCACAAGTGTAGGGGATCGCAACAGTTTTCGAGGGTAGAGTATTCAACCCAAATTTATTGACTTGACACAAGGGGAGCCAAAGAACATTCTCAAGTATTAGCAGCTGAGTTGTCAATTCAACCACACCAAAAAGACTTAATATCTGCAGCAAAGTAGTATGGAAGTAACGATAACAGTTGCAAAAGTAATATATAGTAGCAGTTTTGTAGCAATCGTAATAGTGGCAAAGGAGAAGTAACTTAGCAAAGATCAATATGAAACGAGCTCATAGGCAATGGATTAATGATGGATAATTATGGCGTATGTCATTCATCATGCAACAGTTATAACATAGGGTGACACAGAACTAGCTCCAGTTCATCAATGTAATGTAGGCATGTATTCCGAATATAGTCATACGTGCTTACGGAAAATAACTTGCATGACATCTTTTGTCCTACCCTCCCGTGGCAGTGGGGTCCTAATGGAAACTAAGGGATATTACGGCCTCCTTTTAATAGAGTACCGTACCAAAGCATTAGCACTTAGTGAATACATGAAGTCCTCAAACTACGGTCATCACCGGGAAGTGTCCCGACTATTGTCACTCCGGGGTTTGCCGGATCATAACACATAGTAGGTAACTATAACTTGCAAGATAGGATCAAGAACACTCATATATTCATGAAAACATAATAGGTTCAGATCTGAAATCATGGCACCCGGGCCCTACTGACAAGCATTAAGCATGGCAAAGTCATAGGATCACCAATCTTAGAACATAATTGATACTAGGGATCAAATCCTAACAAAACTAACTTGATTACATGGTAAATCTCATCAAACCCATCACCGTCCAGCAAGCCTATGATGGGATTACTCATGCACGATGGTGAGCATCATGAAATTGGTGATGGAGGATAGTTGATGATGATGATGGTGATGGATTCCCCTCTCCGGAGCCCCAAACAGACTCCAGATCAGCCCTCCCGAGGAAGAACAGGGATTGGCGGCAGCTCCATATCATAAAACGTGATGAATCCTTCTCTCTGATTTTTTTTCTCCCCGAACGTGAACATATAGAGTTGGAGTTGAGGTCGGTGGAGGTCCAGGGGACCCACGAGGCAGGGGGCGCGCCCTAGGGGGGCGGCCTGCACCCTCGTGACAGGGTGTGGGCCCCCTTCTGTTGATTCTTTTGCCAATATTTTTTATTAATTACAAAACATGACTTTCTGAAGTTTCAGGTCATTCTGAGAACATTTATTTCTACACAAAAATAACACCATGGCAGTTCTGCTGAAAACAACATCAGTTCGAGTTAGTTCCATTCAAATCATGCAAGTTAGAGTCCAAAACAAGGGGAAAAGTGTTTGGAAAAGTGTTTGGAAAAGTAGATACGTTGGAGACGTATCAGTACTATTGAAAGTATGGAGGTAAAGAGAGTTCACTTGAGGACCAAGCATGGTTATACTTTTGCCGTAAAATTATACAATATAGATAACTAGTCCCATTGAATGCAAAAATTGGGGCACTATGCAAGGTATATGCATTTGAGCGCCTAATATGCTTATCACCTTTGATATTCGTCCGGAAGGTGAAATTGAAGGTAATATCGACATCTGGGTCGACGTGCAGACGCCTCCAGTTCTACCATTATGCAAGGAGATATTTTTTGTTCATAGAATATATTTTTGTTCATAGAAATTAGTTAAAATGAGGGGGGACGTCAGACATGACATTAGGGGGGATGTCAGACGTCGGACATGTCATGAGGGGTGAGCGTTGTTGTCGTCTACCCCCTCCCCAATAACTTTAACATGAGGGGGACATCGGAAGGAGAAGAAGGAGAAGAAGAGGAGAAAAGGAATAAGAAGAGGAAGAAGAAGAAAAAAAGAGGAGAAGAAGAAGGAATAGAGGAGAAGAACAAAAATCAATCTTCTTCTCCTCTATTCCTTCTTCTTCTCCTCTCTTTTTTATTCTTCTTCCTCTTCTTATTTTTTATCGGGAACGAGGGTGTCGAGGATCGCCGAGCGCTCGAGGATCGGAAACTAGGGTAGAGGATCGAGGGTCACCGAGGGGTCGAGGGTCGGGAACTAGGGTAGAGGGTGGAGGGTCGCTGAGGGGTCGAGGATCGCCGAGCGGTCAAGGGTCGAGAACTAGGATAGAGGGTCGAGGGTCCCCGAGGGGTCGAGGGTCGCTGAGGGGTCGAGGTTTGAGGATCTCCGAGGGGTCGATGGTCGTCGAGGGGTCGAGGGTCGAGGATCGCCGAGGGGTCGAGGGTCGAGGGTCATCGAGGGGTTGTGGTTCGAGGATTGCTGAGGGGTCGAGGGTCGTCTAGCGGTTGAGGGTCTCCGTTTAACAAGAATGCCCCCATTATGGATGTGCACAAGTTGATCCTTTTTTCTGATCTCATCTACGTAACGTTCTATATGTCACCTTGTCTTGTGTCAAAGTATTGAGGAAATCCATGGCTTCATCATTAACCGAAAGTAACCGGGGCATGATGGTACAAAACTCTCCAAATTTATTTTGGAACGGAGTACCAGATAGGATAATCCGCTTTTTGCTACGAAGTTCAGCAAGGCCTTCCAAACAACGATATTCGGAAAGCTCTTGCTGAACTTCATAACAAAAAGCGAATTATCCTATCTAGGACTCCGTTCCAAAATAACTTTGGAGAGCTTCGTATCATCATGCCCCGATTACTTCCGGCTAATGATGAAGCCATGGTGTTCTTGAATCCTTTGACACTAGACAACGTGACATATAGAAGGGTAGATGAGATCAAGAAAAATATGGACTATTTTCTACACATCTAGAATGGCGCCATTTTGTTAAATCCCTTGTTTGACATTCATGAGAGAGGCAGTCCGGATGTCGACATTCATGAGAGAACTCCGGTAACTCTTCAACATGAGGGGGGGCGTCGATCAACCCCCTCTTGCCCGACCAAACCCTAGAAGTGTCGAGGCCACCCCAAACCCTAGAATCATCAAAGACAGCCAAATTTACCGAGTTAAAAGAGCGTTGTCGTCGAGGCAACCCCAAACCCTAGAACCATTGTCGAGGCCACCCCAAACCGTAGAAGCGTTGAGGCCACTAATTAATATTCCTTGTTGTGATTAGCTAGCTAGGTCTATGTTTGCCACTAATATATCCATTCTCATGTTTGTATATTAATTGCCATGTTGTAATATTTGCAGAAACTATGGATCAACAAAGAGACTTGGAACAAGAAGAGTTGTTGGGGGACATAATCCGCGACGGATGTGATGTCTTATCGTTTCTCAACGACACCGATGGTCTGGAAGGAGAGGAAGCATGCTACAGTGATCGAAGAATGGAGGAGGAAAGTCATGATCATGATGCCTCCGGCGACCGAATGTCGGTGGAAGGAGACCGTGATGACGGCTCCGGTGACCGAACGGAGTCAGGATCAGCTGTTGCAAAGTCCGGCAAGGTATATATATATATATATAGGGTGGGTCTATTATGATAACACCCCTTAAGACCCTTATTATGCACACCAAAATGCTTATTCTGCTAACACCTCCCACCTGCGCTCGCTCAAACCCCACCACGGGGCAACTCCCGCACCACCCCCGCCCACTCCCTCTCCTACCCACCCTCTTCCCTGCAGTGCACATCCCCCACTCCCCACGCCCTCGACTCACCTCCTCCCCCGGCCATCTTCTACCTCTGCCTCCGTGCCGGCCCGCCTAGCCCCGCCGCCATCCTCCGGTGTAGCCCCACCCTGCCACGGCCACGGCCACGCACCGCCCCACGCCCCATCGACCGCGCGCCACCCAAC
>NC_041389.1:639845611-639853817 GCF_002162155.2 Triticum dicoccoides
ATCTGGCGCCCAGCTTCCTCCGGGTCAACGTTATTCTGTCCTCCTCTGCTCTGCGTGCAATGGCCACCTCGCGCGCGCTGAAGTGCACGACCGTCTACAATGGTGCAGTCCACGCCATCAAAGGTTGCCCGCAGTCCATGTTTCCAACGCGTGCAGCTCATAGCCCGCCGATGTGCGGTGCGTGCTTGCATACAAACGCGCCCAATGAGGAATTGCAATCCACAGCTGCTCCGCTTGTGCAGTTCGCGAAGCACATGCGTGCAGAATTTTTGGCCGCACGACCTTCTGCTATACTCCCCTTTTGCAGGTCCTGTCGCATGCCAGCAACCACCCTCTATCCATCCACCGCCATGACAACCAGATCTGGCCCAACAACCACTTCTGTCTCCACTTCCCACCATTCTAACTCCTACCTCCTTCCCAAACAGCCACCAGGAGGACGACGAGCGAGTCGCAGGGGGCGACCACTAAAGTTGGGTGGCACGCGACCTTGCAGTTTGGCATGGCAACGAAAATTTCTTCTGTGAGGACCTGAGGACCTGCAGCTCACCGGCAAGCGGCTTGCGGTTTGGCACAACGCGGGCATGCAATCCACTATCACTTGCGGGTGGCACAACGCGGTCACGTCCAGCGCCCATGGGGGTATCCTCTACTGCAGCTCGACGGCGAGTGGCTCGTGGTTCAGGCAGCACGGGCGTGCAGTCCACTACTTGACTTTTGTTTGTGTTTTGAGGTGGTGCAGTTCGACGATGTTTCTCCATGGGGCACATGGAGTACATTTTTTATGATATAGTTGGGCGACGGAGTTAACTCCATCCATGTTTTGCATTTTTTGGAGAATGTTTTTTTAAGTGCACTCAGTTTGTGTAAAAAGAATATGTCTCATTATCCCAATGTATGAAGTGCAAAAATTGTTTCATGTTTCAAAAATCAGTTGGCTACATCAACGTCTGTAGTCCGTTTGGTCCTCGGATGTGGTTCGCTTTTGAGACTGATGCCATTCACTTGCGCACACCGTGGAAGTACGAACAAAAATTAGCGAAACAACTAAAAAATAATGTGGCCCACTACGATATTTGTCGCGGTTCACTTGCCTCATCTCTGCGGTCCACTCTCGTTCATAGAAAAATGTTGGAAAAAAGACAACAAAAGCTCATTTGAGAAAAAATTACGTTTGATAAAAGAAATCATGAAGTTGGCTTGCCCGTCGGATGCAGTGCGGTTTTCATTCTGAAGCAGTGCGGTCGGCCGTATGATATTGTTCATCCCGTAAGTGCAAAAAAATGTTACGAAAGCGAAAAAAAAGTAATGCGATTCACTTCTTGATAGTGTTGTGGTTCATTTACACCTCGATGTGAAGTGCACTCTACTTTCTCGTCCTTGAAAAAATCATGTTTGAATAAAAGAAACCATGCAGTTCTCTTACCCGTCTGATGCAGTGCGGTTTTTCGTCCATTGTAGTGCGGTTTTCAGTCGGATGAAGTACCCACGTCGATTTGGGTGTCGCGAAAAACAGAGTGTCCACATTTCGGTAAATTTAAAACTGCTCTTAAACCGTAAAGAATTAGAGAGAGTGTTCTACATGAAAAAGTTACGTATCGTCGATATCTTTCCTACGGCGTATGATTTGAATTATTTCGAGAAGCGGTTTGTAAAAATTTCGCGAAAAACAACCGCTGTCACTCATCGTCCGCCGCACGATTTTCAAAATTAACTTAAAACCGTAAGGAATCTCAAAACCATTCCAACATATGAAAGTTGCTCCTCATCCATAGCTTTCCAACGGCGTATCATACGTCTCGTTTCGACAAATGGTTAGAAACTTGGAGCAAAAACAGTACCGAAAATTTGAATTTTTTTGAAAAACAGAGTTCCGCGATTTAATAAATTTGAAACTGCTCTTAAACCGTACGGAATTAGAGAAACATTTATATATGAAAAAGATGCGCCTCGATGATATCTATCCAATGGCGTATCATTTGCTTCATTCCGACGAGCGGTTTAGAAGAAATCGTGGAAAAACGCTCGCTGCCACTCGTCATGGGCCGCACCAATTTCAAAATTGCTCTTAAACCGCGTGGAATCTCGAAAACTGTTCAACATATCGAAGCTGCACCTAATCCATAGCTTTTGAATGGTATATTACACGCCTCATTCTGATAAACGGTTAAAAAATTAGAGCGAAAATAGTACCGAAAAAATAACGCACGCAGTTTTTTCCGACGAGAAGTTCACTCGTGTGAGTACTGCAGCACACTTGGTTCAAAGAATGACGTGCACTTGCGTTGAGCGTGCAGTGCGAAAGTGGTGTGCAGAATAGTTATTTTGCTAATATTAGCAGAATAGCCCGTCTGTATATATATATATATATATATATATATATATATATATATATATATATATATATATATATATTCAGGAACCGTTCCTAACTGCGCGAGAACGGACAGCTAACTGTGCGAACTATAAAAGTTAACTGTCGGGCGGACTTTTTCTAGCATCGTTTTTTTGCACTGTTTTTGGGTCATAATTATTTATTTAACCGCTAATCAGATTGATGCAACTGATATACTTTTGGATAGCTATTGAGAAGGAGCAAAACAACTCATTTTGGTCGTTTTCCCAAAATCGATCCGGTTTTTAAACAAAATTCAAAAAACTGAAAATCCATCAAACGAGTTTTCAATGTTTTTGTGAAAGGAATTTTCAAAGTTTTTGTCGGAATGATGCGTATGATATACCGTTAGAAAGGTACCGATTAGCTCGAACTTTCGCATATATAACATGTTTTCAGATTTGCTATGGTTTAAGAGCAGTTTTCAAAAAACCAACATCATTTTTGACATTTTTTGCCCGAACTGCTATAGTACATGCTAACTGCGCGCGCGGAATAGCTAACTGACATATGCTGACAAGCTAACTGCTGCGACTGAAGAAAATTGTTTTTTTTCTTCTATACTGTTATCCTCGGGTCAAGTTAACTTCCGGAAGTGAAATAGCTAACTGTCAGGAATCGCAACAGTTAGCACCAAGTTAACTACGAGACTGAAAATGTTTTTTTTGATTGGGTCACACTAACTGTGGGGTATGAAATACCTAATTGCACATGATGAGCAAGCTAACTACAATGGCTGATAATACTTTTTCCTGCTTCTTTTGTTTTTTATTCTTTTTTTTCTTTTTTTCCCTGGTCAAGTTAACCGCCGGGACTGGAATAGCTAACTGTCGAGACTGCAATAGTTAACTGTCAGGATTAAAAATACTTTTTTTTTGTTTTTTCCCAGTTCAAGCTAACAGTCGGGAGTAAAATAGCTAACTGCCAGGGATTGCGGCAGTTAACACCAAGTTAACTGCCGGGATTAAAAATATCTTTTGTACCTCACGCAAGCAGGGGCTTGGCAAACGAACTGAACCCTCTCATTAGATTGCTATTTTTTGTACCTCACGCAAGCAGGGGCTTTGCAAAATCATAGTTGTGTACATCACTTAATTTTTTTGGACGCAAGATAACTGCAGCCAGTCCCTGAAACTAACTCTAACTTCTCCATGAAACTGATCATTGGCAAACTACGCACCGTGGATCGCGTCGCTGGCAGCATGGGGGCAAGAGCTAATTGAGCAGTGGTCTCTGTCTCTTGAGAACAAGCATAATGATAAGTCTTTTCAGAACAAAAGGATATTAATAAGCCAAGTAGTGACATGAAAATAAATCAAATTTACTGAAAGCACAACCCTAAAAGAACCACTTTAACTCTCAAACATTCAGTTTATCAAACATTTTCTACCTTGTTCGTTGTAAGTGGCTAGTTCAGTGGTCAAGGTATTCAGTTGAGCAACAGATTGAGCAGGATCCATCTCTCTACCTTGTTGCAAATCAGCTCCTAGGCACTCTACTTCTTTTCTAAGTTCTCCTTTTCACTCTAATTGCTTGTTTCCTTGGAAGTCTGAAAAAGTATAAAATAGAATATGTCACTATCTATAGTCTCTGTATTTCTGAACGACACTATTCGATGTTTGAACATGCAAAATGATAAACTAATGACTAGAACAATAAGAACACACTAAAAATGACTCAATTTTATTCCCGGGAAGACGAAACAGACACAAAAGATGAAGCAGGAGCATCATAATGCAGCACTGAACACGGTCACTGGTTCAACACCACCAGATGATAAAATGATGAGAAAAGAATACGCAATTGCTATAATTAACCAGTCACTTGTGCTCTCAATAAGATCAAACAGACACGGAAGGAGTTATGAGCACTAGAAATTAGATTTCTTTAGCAAACTGCAATGCATCCCGGTTATGACCAAAATGTTTGTGTACCTTGCAAGCTAACTGCCAATTTTTTATATCAAGTCTTTGCAAAATCTTCCCATCTGTCTACCTTTCGGATGCAAGTCAACTATACTTTATCTGCATGCATATTTTTGCTCTTTTTGTGAAAACGGTTGCAAAATGTGATTTTAACTACTATAAATTGTAAAAGTCAACTTCAAAGTTAACTCACATTTAAAAAAACATGTTGTTTTGTTAACTGCACTTTTTTTGTAAAAGTTAACTTATAAAATCTACCCAGCTAACTGCTACATAGGTTCTTGTAAAAAAACTAACTGCTATAGACCCCGAACTAGTATACATTTGTAAAGTTAACCGCTGTAAATTATGATGTTAACTTCCTGTTTTTCTGGGTAGAACATTTTTTTCTCAGGAACTGCTATCACACTCAAAATTAACTCTTTTTTCTTGGAAGGGATAACTGCTGAATTTTCAAACCCTGTGACAATTGAAACACCCATAGAAAAAACAAATATTTTTAGAACACATAAACCATTCATTTTTTCCCTAACTGTTGCCCTCTGCCTACTAACTTCCACACACACAGAGATAGAGAGAGATTTTGTGTTTGTGAATCCACTGTTTTGCGTGCTAGAAATAAGGGAAGCTAACTGAACAATGCACAAACACATCCGATGGCGTGCGTGTATGGATGAAGACGGACCTTTATCTAGTTAACTGCAGAAGAACCCAAACCTACCCCTATTTTCTTAATAACACATAACTCTTGAACAGAAAATGCCTTGCAAAATATATCACCTATTTTTTTACAGGAAACACAATGGCTCCTCAAACTGATGATAACATTAATGGTCCTAGTTGAGAAGTTATCATGAAGACACAGCAAGAATCAGACATGTACCTTGATCATCGGCTTTCTTTTTTGCCCTTCTCCCTTGCTGGATTCTTGTCCTCCCCATTCTCCAGTTTTTTTCTTGACTGTCGCTGCCTTTTATAGCCGAACTGCTACTGCAACAAAGAAAGAACCATGGCCTAAGCCAACTCGGCACACACACAACATCAGAAAATGAACCATGTCCTAAGCTAACTCGTCATGCACACACACACACACACACACACACACACACACACACACACACACACACACACTTCTAACTGGTCTTTCTTAACTGTCGGCATGGCCAACCGTAACCACCTGCTGTGGTTGCTGCTAGCTGAAGCTGTAGAAACAACAACGAGAGTGCGATAGTTAACTGTCAGGATTGAAAAATATTTTTTTTGTTTTTTGCCCAGTTCAAGCTAACGACCGGGAGTAAAATAGCTAACTGCCAAGGATCGCGGCAGTTAACACCGAGTTAACTGCCAGGATTAAAAATATTTTTTGTACCTCACGCAAGCAGGGGCTTCGCAAACAAACTGAACCCTCTAATTAGATTGCTATTTTTTGTACCTCACGCAAGCAGGATCTTGGCAAAATCATAGTTTTGTACATCACTTAGTTTTTTTGGACGCAAGATAACTGCAGCCGGTCCCTGAACTAACTGCTCCATGAAATTGAGCATTGGCAAACTGCGCACAGTGGATCGCGCCGCTAGCAGCATGGGAGCAAGAGCTAATTGAGGAGTGGTCTCTGTTTATTTTTTACATAACTATCAGTAATGCGAACTGCTCCTTGAAACTAAGCTAACGCATCCATGAAATTGAGCTAGCTGTAGAGAGGTCGCTCCACCAGTAAATCCCCATCAGGGGTCCTGCACCTCGTCGATCCCCGACGCAACGGAGCAGAAGTTAACTGCTAACAAGAAAAATAATATTCACTGGATCCCCAAAATAATAAACCGGACAGGGATGTCCTGACTCTTGACACAACATTATTTTGCAAGTAAGAACTGAACATGCTAGCTGCAGATAACCCCCAAATAATTGCCAACTACACAGGCTGGGTCGGAGGAGTAGAAGAAACCCAAAAGCTAACCGCCGGAGATCCACACCATGAACTGCTCGAGGATGAGATCCATCTAGGACATGAAGAGCAAGTTAACTGAAGGAGGCAAAGAGTTTTAGCGCTACTGAAGTTAACTGAAAAGCAGGAAGTTACCACCGGAACAAGCTTGTGCGTCTCCACTGGAACGACAGCATGGGGAAGGTGTCACCGGAGCTGGAGCCCGGGATGGGCAGGGCTATGTCACCGGAGTGGGAGTAGGCCACCCACCACGGGCCTAAAGAAGGGTGCGCTCCACCCACCTCCCCACGGCATCTAGTTAACTACCTTTTTCATTATTGAGTAAAATTTTAGTTGTTGTGTACTCCAACTTCCATGTGTATTTAAACCTAAGTGCTTTATCACATAACTACATTATTTAAGCTAACTGCCCCACGGTTTCTAACTCCCTTATGCACTCAACCCTAACTGCTTTGTACACATAACTGCATGATGGTGGAACACCTAACTGCTAATGTTAGCAGAACATCATTTTTGTTATCTTTTTTGGGCGGCAGAACAACGTGCAGTTCTAGATTTCACATAGTTATCTGTACAAGTATCTGCACCTGCCTTATCATCGCTCTGACCAGACTGGTCTTCTTGAGCTTGTGGATATCACGGACATCATGTTTTAGGCCTTAGAACAAAGAATTGCTCGAGTTCTCGCTCGCAGTCATCTTGAGGAAAAATCTTAGTCCAACATTCAATGTGATCATCATCTTGTGCAGGTCCATCATCCACCTAATTTATTCACAAACACGATTTCTTTTATGAGTGTAAAATGATAACTGCAGAAATTTGAAAACTCTCCCTGTATGCAAAATAAGTACATTGTTACGCAGTTAACTGTCACACTCTACCTCATTGATTGTCTCCAGAACGCTTGATTGGTGTTGATGGTTCTTCAGGCATGGCACATGTTCGCAATTGCGTCCAGTAACTCTTTAATTCATTGGCGCATGTGGTGGATACCTTGCAGTTTGCACCACCACTGCTTTTAACACATAAACTTGGGTCATTCTGCACGGGGGAGTTTTGTGTGTCGACACATACAGTCCAGCTAGTCAGGTCATCGTCGTCTTCATCAGGTGCCATTTTTTACTACAAGCAGTGAAGAAAGGTTATCATAGTTAACTGCGCAAATGCAACCAGAAGCCCACAGAGCTAACTGAATGCTTTCTCCAACAACTAACTTCAGATTTCTATACACATCACCAAGCTGACAGGGACGCAACCAGCTAACCGCATGCAAAACTCAAGCACAAGCAAAGCACATTTTCTAGCTCAAACTACACAAGCCCACAAAGCTAACTGAATGCTGTCTCAAACATCTAACCTCAGATTTTATACACATTACCAAACTGACAGGGATGCAAACCAGCTAACTGCACGCAAAACTCAAGCACAATGCTAACTGCACAATGCAACTTGCAGATTTGCCGTCGATGATTCAAACGACAAACATTTGGGGGAATCAAAGAAGAAGAAGCAGTGAGAGATCCAAAGCTTTATTAGGGGGTGGAATCCAAAAGTGATGATCTAACCGAGAATCGCTGGCCTCCATTGTGATGAAGCGAATCGAATCCAGAGCTTGAGGCGGATTCAAAGCTACAGGTTAGGTGGGGTCGCCGCCGCCGGTGCCGCGCGCTCCCTCGCGCCGGCTATCGCCGCCGCTCGCTCGCGCGAGGTGGATTCAAAGCTACAAGTTAGGTCGCCGCCGGCGCCGCACGCTCCCTCTCGCCAGCTATCGCCGCCGCTCCCTCGCGCGAGGCGTCTTCGAAGCTATAGGACGGGATCGGGCGCCGGATTTATACGGAAGAGGTGGGAGGCGGAGGGATTGGGATCCGGCTTGGATCCTTTTTCTAGTTTCCAAATCGGGGGGGGGGGTGTTCCCAAATACTCCCTCCGTAAACTAATTTA
>NC_041389.1:639854082-639866584 GCF_002162155.2 Triticum dicoccoides
TGGTACTATATATACTATTTATTATTTTAAATATGTTCATATACTATATCTAAGATATTTCAAAACAAGTTACATGAAAAAATTGCACATGAGCCCATAGTTTTTGTTATATTTGTGAAATACGTACATATTTGTACGTAAAAAGGAGCATACTCAAAAAATGGTACATACTACATAAAAATTTGTATATATACTATCTAATCATCATTATATACTACATACTACATGTACATACTCTCGGTTTCGACATATACTACATACAACATACAAAACGCAAGTGATGGTAACTATCACTGCTTGTAGGAAACATTTGTCATATATGACCTGTGCTGACTAGCTAATTGACCGTTGTGGGACAAAGCTGAGCAGGACTTGATTGCTACAGGGGTCGAACCAGAGACATTGAACTGGCCTGATCATTCGAGGACTTGGTTCTTCAGGGTTGGGGGAACTTTGGACCGTGAAACATGGAAGTGTCGTTGGACGGACGAGCAACTTGCAACACCCATAACGAAGCTTCAGGCCACAATGAAGGCAGCGCAGGAAGGGAATTCCCGACAGAGAGAATGACGAGCTAACTGAGGCCCTCTAGAATCCTGAGCACCCTGGACGAACACAAAGCACGCCAGGCTCCGTTTCATGGAAGATTGGGTTTCCCGACGCAGCCGGTTACAAAACCCATGAGAGTATGAGGAAACAGAAGTTGAGTGTTATACAGAAGCTCAATGCAAGAGTACTGAAGCTAGAGGAACAAGTTGAGAGCCAGCGAGCTGCCAACCAACCATCTCAGTGGCACGAAGCTACCCCAGAAGCTACCCCACCATCTCAGCAGAGAAGCAGCATGGCTTCCACGGAGCTCATTCAGCAGTCTGACTTCACGGCTCCTAGCTACCCCATGGATGCTATCACGGAGGCTCAACATTGCCATCTTATGAGGAAATGGCAAAACATCACCTTGAAGGCGGCTGTCGGCACTATTCCACCTCCTCAACCCAACAGAACTTTTTACTGCCGTCCGATTCCAGAGGGCTATGCTGTTGTGATGGCGGATGAAGTAATGGAGGGATTTGAGGAGCTAGAGCTTGACCACCCTATAGGTGAAGGGGAGATTTAGCTGGGTCTTGCTCTGAAGACTCCATGTCTATGGTGGAATCAGTACATCAAGCTTCCAAATTGGACGCCTCCGCCTCCTCTTCCTCCTCCGGCGTGTCAGGGCACTCTGCCCACTCCTCTGGCGGGTGAAGGCACTCCGGCTCCTTCTTCGCTTCCTCCGACAAGCAATCTGCCCCCCCCCCCGGCGCGTGAGGGCACTATGGCTCCTCCTCCGCCTCCTCCGGCGCGTCAGCCAACTCCGCCGCATCAGCAACGGCAGAAGAGAGAGGCCGCCACTCCGGTGGCTAGCAGTAGTACAAGCAGAGGAGCGAAGCAGTTTGAATATGGTCCATCTCTCAAGGATCCGGAAAAGTTACCTTATGAGAGGACCGGCAAGGAAAACAAGGACATCAGTCGTGCCCAAGTGAGGGACTTTTTTGCATCGAAACCTCCACCTCCGAAGGAAACGATAGATCCTGTGAAAGTGAAGCGGGCTATCGATGCCCTGAAGCGACCACCGCCGCCTCCGCTAGATTCCAACTATGTGCGCACTATTAAAAAGGCATATAAGGAAGCGCAGCGGTCGGGAAGTCCTTGCATTGATGCAAGGTTAGCAGCATGAAGAAGTGGGAAACAAATTCCCCAGCTCGGCGAACAGGCGAAGCAAACGTGCCCCCCGCTCAAGGTGTCTAGCGATATCGTTGCTAATCATCCGGGGATGGTGCCCGGTACCAATCTTGATGATTACCTGTCTGATGATGTACCCATTGAAATAATGGAGGTGGACAAATTCTGATTCGATTACGGGAGGCCTATCGTCAAACCTGATCATCCTCGTCTAACAACGAAGATGCGAAGACTCCATGACTGGTACATGGAAAGATGCAGGCAGTCTAGGAGGCATACTTTGACGATGAGAATTAAAGAGGAGCACAAACTCATTCGAATGGATATTTTGAATATTGAATTTGACGAGTTATTCCAGTTATACAATGAAAAGGCCCTCGACAAAACACTCGTGACTTGCTACTATTTGTAAGTACTACTTCTGTAATTAAGTCTCTATATATAGCTCAGCTCTTTCATTGCATGTATATATAATTATCCTCACTATATTATGCAGATTGAAGATTGCCGAGTGCAGGAAATCAGATATCTATGACATTGGTTTCATTAACCCAAATATCATACATGAATACACGGTCAAAAACACAAATTCGAAGAGACCAAGGACAACTTGCTACAATCGTTGCTTGTAAATCAAAACAAAGATAAAATACTCTTTCCTTACAACTTCCGATGAGTGTTACTGTCATGTGCATATTCGGTGTCCCTTACTCGAGGTTAATTATAGTAATGTAATTGATGAGTTATGCATGCATGCGCAGCTTTCACTTTATTTTGCTAGAGATTAAGCTTGAAACTGAAACAGTAACAGTCTTGGACTCTAGAAGAAAAAGTCCCTAGGAGTATGCAAACATGACTGATATGCTCCATAAGTAAGTTCAATCGATCATTATCGCACCATATCAAGTAATTATTCTCTTTGTCTGGAAGGGTTTGGAAATAGTTCACCGCCATTGTTCTGACACTGTCGAAGGAGCTGCGATTTACACACCCGAAAGTAAGTACTACTAGCTAGTTTCGCGCATCTCCCATTTGTTCTAGCTAGTTTCATAAAAAACATTAAGCATGCTTGATTATCAGTTTGATTGAACTCTATTTCTCGTAAAGGTCTTGTGGCACGAAGCTGGGAATGATTTTTGTGGATACTATGTTTGCGAGTTCATCTACAACTCGACGAAATCTAAGAGGGGGTACTCTAAAAAAGATTTTGATGTACATAAACAATAATATTCACAATTTTATTTTATTACCATCATTTGTGTTGAGTTTCATTCATATACATGTAGTGACCCACTTCTTTAAATTAGATGTGGGAGATGCGGGATGAACTCCTACCACATGATCGCATACGAGCAATTCAAGAGGGATTGGCGGGATTCTTTCTTGACCACGTCGTAAATAAATACGGAGAATACCATGTGGAAGTTCAAATAGGCCTTAGATGTTAGGGTTTGTAAGAGATCTTATATTGTATATATGTAGCTAGTAGCATCGAATAGATATACGGAAACTTGTTGTTCGACCAATCTCGCGGAGAAAGAGAGGTCGATCACTTCTCTTTATATATGTTCATGACAATCTTGTGTACTTAATGGTTCCTTTATTTGCTTACTAGCTAGCATGTCGAGTTCTCTCTATACGTATGGTAGCTAGCGTCGACCAAGCACAAAGATAAGAGAGGTCACTTCTCTCTAGCTATTAGCTAGCTAACACAATACATGAATCCCATAAATAATTAACCCTCCAAAACCGCTAACCCCCTCTAAAAAAACAAAACCCCCAGCTCCTGAGCTGCTGACGTGTGGATGCCATTTGGTCCTGGTTGGTGTTACCAACCGGGACTAAAGGCTCTCCTGCCTGGGCTCGCCGCATCGGCCATGTGGACCACCATTTGTCCCGGTTTGTAAGCGAACCGGGACTAAAGGTGTTGGGCTTTAGTCTCGACCCATTAGTCCCGGTTCTAGAGCCGAGGCTAATGGGCCTCTAGAACCGGGACAAATGGCCCAATTTCTACTAGTGAAAGGTCGCATGACAATGGTTAGCTTATGTCCAAGATATACTGCATTGCACATGAGTGCATTCATCATTTCTCGAAGCGAGCAACTCTTAATAGTCAAAGACTGGAGCAAAATTGTGAAGGGTCGTAGCAGAGAGGTACTAGGAAGCAGCAATCAGAAGCGCAACCCACAATTAGGAGACAGGTTCATCTACATTCTTCTTATGATGAAGCAGGAGTGCTACACATGTTTTATGCTATTTTACCTGAGAGAGAGCAGCAGGAGTAGGTCCTAGGTATTAAGAATAATTAGTTAGTGTTGATTATATATGACTATGATGATGATGAGAAGTTTTTATTATGTGCTACAATGTGTTAGAGTTGATAGTGATGCTGAGGAGGAGGAGTAGTGATTATGAGTACTATGATGATGATGATGATGATGATGATGATGATGAGGAGGAGGAGGAGGAGGAGGAGGAGGAGGAGGAGGAGGTGGAGGAGGAGGAGGAGTTGTTATTATAACTAGTGACCAAGTTGTTGTATGATGTCTCATGGACGAAAATGATGATGATGAGGAGTTGTTACATGACAATGATGTATTATGACGATAAGTTGTTAATGATATGATGATGATGAGTTATTATGTCATTGGGTGAAAGAACCACGGTTTAGTTTCAAGTGGATGGATCCAAAGTGACCAATGTCACTTTGGATACATGCACTTGAAACTAATCCATAGTTCTTTCACCCAATGATGTAATAACTCATTCTGATGTAAAAACAATCTCTAAATTGCTACTGAATGAATTGTATAATGGTGTATGAATACGACATAAAATAAAAAAGAAATAAGTAATAATAGTAGTAGCGCGGGTAGAGCGGCGCGCTGCTAGTAACTACCAGTAGCGCTCTCTACCAAAAGTGCTACTGCTAAGCAGATATAGCAGTAGCGCGGGCAAACACACGCTACTGATACGCTTTAGCTGTAGCACCATATCATAGTGCGCAACCCCGCGCTACTGCTATACCTAAAACCGGCACTACTGCTAGGCTTTTCCCTAGTAGTGTAAGCCTCTACTAGACTAGCTCATTGATCAAAGATGGTTAAGGTTTGCTAACCATAGACATGTGTTGTCACTTGATAATGGAATCACATCATTGGGAGAATGATGTGATGGACAAGACCCATTCGTTAGCTTAGCATATGATCGTTCAGATTATTGATATTGCTTTCTTAATGTCAAATACATATTCCTTCGACTATGAGATCATGCAAATCCCGGATACAGGAGGAATACCTTGTGTGCTATCAAACGTCACAACGTAACTGGGTGATCATAAAGATGCTCTACAGGTATCTCTGAAGGTGTCTGTTGAGTTGGCATGGATCGAGATTGGGATTTGTCACTCCGTGTATCGGAGAGGTGTTTCTGGGCCCTCTCGGTAATACACATCACAAGAAGCTTGAAAGCAAAGTGGCTAAGGAGTTAGTGACGAGATGGTGTATTATGGAACGTGTAAAGAGACTTGCCGGTAATGAGATTGAACTAGGTATGAAGATACCGACAATCGAATCTTAGGCAAGTAACATACCAACAGACAAAGGGAATTACGTATGTTGTCACAAAGGTTCGACCGATAAAGATCTTCGTAGAATATGTAGGAACCAATATGCGCATCTAGGTTCCACTATTGGTTATTGACTGGAGAGGTGTCTCGGTCATGTCTACATCATTCTCAAACCCGTAGGGTCCGCATGCCTAACGTTCGTTGATGATATAGTATTATATGAGTTATGTGAACTGGTGACCGAATGTTGTTCGGATTCCTGGATGAGATCACGGACATGACAGGGAGCTCTGTAATGGTCCGGAGGTAAAGATTGATATATATGACGATGCTATTTGGTCATCGGAAAGGTTTCGGAGCGAATCGGGTAGTCATCAGATCACCGAAAGGGGTTCCGAGAAGCCCTAGAGATTAATGGGCCATATGGGCCAAGAGGGGGGAGCACACCAGCCCACAAGGGGCTGGCGCGCCCCTCGTCTAGGCCGCCGGCCCTATGGATGGAAAGGAGGAGGGCTAGCCCCTCTTTCCTTCCCTCCACCTAAGAGGAAGGAAGGGGGGGGCGCCACCCCCTACTGCCATCCCCCCACGAGAAAGCAAGCAACGGGGGGCGCCGTAGGGCAGGCGCCCAAGGGGGCCAGCCGGCCACCTTGGGGTACACCCTGGTTGCCTCCCCCACCTATATATATGAGAGGGAGGGGGCACCACACAACCCACGACAATCTCTTAGCCATGTGCAGCGCCCCTCTCCATAGTTTTGTCCTTCGTGTAGTTTTTCGCAGTGCACGGCGAAGCCCTGCGGGATGAAGTTCAACACCACCGTCACCACGCCGTCGTGCTGCCGGAACTCATCTACTACTTCGCCCGTCTTGCTGGATCAAGAAGG
Organism: Triticum dicoccoides; assembly: GCF_002162155.2. Lineage (NCBI taxonomy): Eukaryota > Viridiplantae > Streptophyta > Magnoliopsida > Poales > Poaceae > Triticum > Triticum dicoccoides. The sequence continues at coordinate 639,860,253 of NC_041389.1, forward strand.
TCAGGGCTTCATCGAGCTGAACGTGTGCTGAACACGGAGGTGTCGTACATTCGGTACTTGATCGGTTGGATTGCGAAGGTGTTCGACTACATCAACCGTGTTGTGAAACGCTTCCGCTTAACGGTCTACGAGGGTGCGTAGACACACTCTCCCCTCTCTAGCTATGCATCTTCATGGATAGATCTTACGTGTGTGTAGATTTTTTTTTTTCATGCAACGTTCGCCAAGAGAAACACTCGAAAAAATGTTTCAGGATTCAAATTATTTAAAGAAAAAATACCAAATAATTTTCAAATATTTCAGTGACCTGTGGGACCCACCTGTCGGGTCAAAATATTTGGCAAAAAAGAAGGCTTTCTCCAGTCTGCCTCGGGTGGGATTCAAACTCGGGTCTCTAGCATGAGAGCGCAGTGGAGGGAGGAGCCAGCTGGGCTGGCGAGTGTGCTAGAGAGAAATTTTATAATGGACCTCAACCGGCAGGTGGGGCCTACTCATCACACGCGGTAAATTGTAGAAATGTTGTATGCCAAGTGGGCCATGGTGGGATGACGTGTTTGCTGACTAGACAAGAATGATTTGCCACTAACAAGTGGGGTCCGTGCGTCAATTGTTGTAAATTACTACCTCCGTCCTGATTTATTAGTCCCTTTAGTATTTTGTGCAAAATTTTGACCTTAGATTTAACTAAAAAATTGTTAATGCATGTAACCGAAAATAATATCTCTCAAAACTATGTTCAAATACGAATCCAGGGATATAACTTTTGCTAACATGCATTATTATTTACTTAGTTAAACATATGATTAAAATTTGGCACAAAATACTATAAGGACCAATAAACCAGGACGGAGGTAGTACACAAAGAAAAATATTTTTTTGAATATATGCCAAGTACCCGGGCAAAGCTTTCGGCAAACAAACCCCCCAAGTCACGGAGCCGTTAAGCACAAACGGACATGACAAGTGGCATTTCTTTGTCATGATCAGCTCGGCGTATGCTTTTTTTTTGCCGAGGGTGCTCCTTTCGCTGTGTACGTTGCTGCTTCGACTCGGCACAACGTCTCATTGCCGAGTACGGCTCTTGGTGTATATGTCTTTGCCGAGAGCCCATGTTTTGACTCTCGGCGCACAGTGAAATTCCAGTAGTGACTACTCCTCGACTTATATATATGTGCATGGCAATCCGTATAGTAGTCCATATTGAAATTTCTAAAACATCTTATATTTGCGAACGGGGGAACTATTTTATGGTCTCACAATTGCATAGAGAATTCAGCTAGTTAAGTACGTGCTAACGAGCTAGAAAATCTTGATCATGAGCTGTGGAGGCGTGCACGCTAGAAGTCTTACTTGAGGAGGCGCTGTGACCTAATGGCTCAGCCACATGATGCGGCAGTGCAGGGATCTCCAAATTCTCATCGTTTGATTCGAGTGACTTCATGGCTTCTGCGATGAGTGGACGCTTGGTTGGGTCGGGGTGTGTGCACCAGATCCCGATGAGCAGCACACGCTCCATCTTGCGTTCGTCGTGATCCCTGCTGGTTGACTCGTCCAGCAGCCGTGGATCTATTGCTTCAACGACCGCGTTTCTGCGGTGCCGATTCCTTACCTCTGTTAGCAATCGGCTGCCAGCTGGACGCCGGCCTGAAACAATCTCCAGCAAAACGATGCCAAAGCTATAGACATCTGACTCCCTACTCCGCTTGCCCGTTTCCAAAAATTCCGGGTCTATATACCCTGGGGTCCCGGCTAGATACAGTGTCGTCTTCTGCTTGGTTTCGTGATCAATCAGCCTTGCCAAACCGAAGTCTGTAATCTTAGCTTGATACCTTTCGTCGAGCAATATGTTACAAGGTTTAATGTCACCATGCAAGACACAATCATTGCATTGTTTGTGGATGTACTCTAGGGCACACCCTATGTCACGGATGATCCTGTACCTGCACAACAATGAACAAATAAAATGAGCCAGTCATGCATCATGTTCAATCTTGCATATATACTTCCTCCATTCCAAAATTCTTGTCATGGTTTTAGTTCAAATTAAGCTGTCTAGATAGAGGGAAAAAAAGGTTCAGGGTGGTGCATGTTTAGAAGGTGGTTCAGTTACCTCTTGGGCCATGACAACCAGCTCTTGTTCTCATGCAAATGTTCCTCGAGGCTACCCTGTGATACAAGCTCATAAACTAGCAACAGATGGTTGTTGCCGACATCATTGCACCAGCCTACTAACTCTACCAGGTTCCGATGCCTCAGTCCACTGATGGCCTGGATTTCAGCCTGGAATGTCCCCTTTCCCCTCAGCCCATTGAACTTCTTTATCGCCACCAGTTTGTCTGGATTAGTCAATTGGCCCCGATACACGGATGCAAAGCCCCCTCTTCCCAGCATCGTATCCTCAGCAAAGTTGTTTGTCGCTTCGACAAGCTCATCATACTGGAAACTTCTGGCGATGCTAGCCAAGTTGTTTACCGGGTCCACTAGTACCACGTCCTGCATCTGCATGGGAACAGCAGCTGTAGGGGTAGGAGGAGCCTCATCTAGGTTATTTCGTGTGGACTTCCGGTGCCGGCGGCGATACAAGACCACGGCCAACATAGAAAGTAGTAATAGTGCTGCACAGCCACCAGTAATACCTAGTATCGAGGGCCAGGGGAGCATTGAGTGGCTCTTAGCAGCAGCAGGTGGTGGTTGAGGCTCTGGAGACACATCTAAAGTGGAGTCAAATGACCAAGACAGTACCCGGTGTAGCTCGACGGCTGCCCCGGTTGCACCAGAGAAGCCGATGGCCACGACACTAGGCAAGAGCTGCCTCAGGTCGGCACTGGTGTCGACGTGGTAGGCCACGTCACCGACCTTGAGAGTGGCGGTTAAAACTTGTGTGTTATTGTCATAGCTAACCTCGCAGGTCACAGGGAGACCAGACGTCAGGTTCTTGCCGGGCACCGTCACATTGGTGTACACCCGCGAGATTATGGAGTTGACGTCGATGCCGATGTGGCTGCTGCTGGTGTCTATGCCGTTGTTCAAAAAGGTGTCCAGCTCAACCGCCAGGATCCGGTCGTTGCCGGTGGCATTCGTGTTGCTGTTGTTGGTGAAGAGGCCGAGGTTCCTGCCATTCTCAATGGGGTTCGGGATGCTTGTCGCTGGGTAGTGGCCCATGAAGAAAGCCATGCCGTCGCCGGTAACTGCGCTGCCCTCAGGCTTGATTTGGAAGGAGAAGGTGGTGTTGAATGTTGCGAGCTTGCCGGTGGCGACATCCCAGAGCGGCACCGGCTGCGCGTACACCACGCGGCCCACGCTGTCATGGTTTTCTTGGCTCTGCTCGTTCTTTGTCAGCTCGATCATCTGGGAGTCGAAGTATGCATCGCCCTGAAGGATGAAATCTTGTGGGTTGTAGCTGCGGGGCAGGGAAAAATTAGAGTTGAACGAAAGCGAGGAAGCACGGGGAGGCAGGTGGAGAGATAGTAGCAGGTGGTAGAGGCAAAAGTATCGGATGAATACCCGCCGTGTAAAATGGGGAGGATTCAGAGCAGCCATTTGCTGGCTGTGTATTTGGAAACTCAGCAACACTACTCCATATATAGAACCATAACTAGCTAGCTGGCAACTTTGTCGCTTTTGCTAAAATTTAAACTTTATGGAATCAGCTTTAGTACAACCCCTTATAAAAGTATTAATAAGGGTGAAGATTAAAAGATATCCTTTCACATGAAAGGGCCTTATGGTCTAATCAATTTTAATTGGCATACCAAAAATTAAGCATCCTTATTTTAAGATGATCTTCTTGTTTCTGTCAGTCGTTAATCCCCCACCGTGTGTCATGCTCTGACTGCATCAATGGGTATTACATTCACAATCTAGTGTATGTTATAAACGGGATCATCTAAATTACCAGAATATGATAATATACACTGTGAAGATTACATGCAAACCAGTATAATTACTCTCCACTATGATCAAGTTAACTGATTTATTTCTTCACACGGGTGACGCTGGAGGTGAAGCACTCAAGCGGGCCACAATGTCGCATTTAGGGTCAGTTCTTTGAGATGGCTTAAAAATAAGCTGCATCTCCGCAGCTTAAAAAATAAGCCGTCCTCTAAATTTATTAAGACCTATAAATTAATTAGCCTATAACTAGTTGTTTAAGTTGCCAAAAGATCTGACCCTTACTGGCTGCCGGCCGGAACCGGCCATATACTTCCAAGTTTCAAGAATATGGAGTGAAGAATTGTTTGTTAAGTAGAGACAATACATTAAGCCAAACGCCGACACTACATTAATCCACCGGCTGCTAGTGTACGTGCATTTCAAGGCACGGCAAACAAAACCAAAATTTCATGTCACATTCATATGCAGTAGGATGACATCTCATGTTGTCTGTTGAAGAGGACATAAATCCACTTTACCTCTTACAAGAACGTCTGCCTGGCTACTTGGACGGATCCGGTCAAGCCATGGGGAACCCTTGCAATGATGAGGATACAGATATTTTTGTAGCTGCCATCAAGGTTTTGTTTCGGACGGATTTCGGGCCTCGTTCTCCGAATCTGCTTGGCTGGATGGTGTGAGAACCAAACAAATTGCCCCAAATGGTTTTGATCGCTCTAAAAGCAAAAGGTACTTCCTTCAGAAGGCTTTGCGCAACAATTTCTGGATTTCCGAAGTGGATACAATTTCATGGAAGCTCACCTCAACCCTGATGTGGCTGATACAATTTCATGGAAGCTCACCAAAGATGGCCAATATTCTGCGGCGTTGGCTTATAGCGCCCGATTTCTAGGGCTCGTGGACATGGACATGCCCCTGTAGGTGTAGAAGAATTGGGCTCCTCTCAAATGCATTTTCATTGCTTGGCTAGTCATCAACAATAGGATTTGGACGGCTGGCCGGCTGGAGCGCATGGGATGGCCAAACTATAACCTTTGCCCCCTATGCAAGCAGATCGAGGAGTCGGCGACCCACCTTCTTTTCTAGTGCTGCTACACCGTCAGAGTTTGAGGAATGATTAAATTATGGCTTGGCTTACATGATGTCCATCCTACGGATTGGGGAGGCATGGCTTCCGTCAAGGAGTGGTGGCGCAACAATGCTTCTGGGAGGCATATATGCGGGCCCCTCCCATGTCCCTCGGTATTAATTCCTTTTTTTATTGCATTGTATGCATGCCACACCCTTGGTATTAACACCAATTCCTTTGTGTTATTCTCTCCTTCATATTTTTTTGAATCTCTCATTCATTTTCTTGCTGATCACTTATTACTCTTATATGCCCATTGAAATCGATCATCCATACTCCCTCCTATCCATATAGACCCTCGTAACATATTTCATGGAAGCTCGCCAAAGATGGCCAAAATACACCATAGTAATCAATTACGTTAATTAAGTTTATTCCTTGAACAGAATTTTAAAGTGTTTAACATTAACAAATAATAGCACCGTCGAAAACTACATATTTTTCTGATCAAATTACATATACAAATTATTTTAATCCAAGTTCCGGTTGCATAGTTATAACATAACACTAGTAGAAAACGGACCTAATATGTGAAACATTAGTACCGGTTGGCATATGAGCCGGCACTAATGCTCTCATTAGTGCCGGTTCAAATGACTTGGCGGGAGGTGACCTTTAGTACCGGTTCTTTGGAAATCTTTAGTACCGGTTCGTGCCACGAACCGGTACTAAAGATGCTGGTGCCCGGCCAGCACCTTTAGTATCGGTTCGTGGCACGAACCGGTACTAAATAGGTTATGGCAGGCGCTATTTTTAGTCCCACCTCGCTCCCCTAACAAGAATTTGACCACCTTAAGTATGTTACTTCTCAAACCATCCCAAGCATTTGGTCTTCATTGAACTCTATGTGTAGGATCTATGGCTGCAATAGGAGTCTTTGCCGGTTCTTAAATCGGTGGTAGATTCCTATTGACGATTTAGATTCTATACAAAAAGATCGTTGATGATCAATGTATTTTTTATATGTACTTCTGTGTAGCAGTAGCGCGCGTTTTGGCTGAAAGGCGGTACTGATCAACGTATTTTTTCTGCGTTCGGATGCACAATTTAAAGAAGAAGAAGAAGAAGAGGAGGAGGAGGAGGAAGAAGAAGGAGAAGAAGAAGAAGAAGAAGAAGAAGAAGAAGAAGAAGAAGAAGAAGAAGAAGAAGAAGAAGAAGAAGAAGAAGAAGAAGAAGAAGAAGAAGAAGAAGAAGAAGAAGAAGAAGAAGAAGAAGAAGAAGAAGAAGAAGAAGAAGAAGAAGAAGAAGAAGAAGAAGAAGAAGAAGAAGAAGAAGAAGAAGAAGAAGAAGAAGAAGAAGAAGAAGAAGA
>NC_041389.1:639866830-639867720 GCF_002162155.2 Triticum dicoccoides
AAAAGAAATAACTATATAAAACAATTACTCAAAAATAAATAGAAGAAAATAAATACTATTCAGAAATAAATAGAAGAAAAAAATAAAGCAGAAAAGGAATAACTATATAAAAAAATTACTCAAAAATAAATAGAAGAAAATAAATAATGCAGAAAAGAAAAAAATTATATAAAGCAAAAAAATTCATGAAGAAACTAAGTACAACAAAAAAAACTATTCAGAAATAAATAGAAGAAAAAAATAAAGCAGAAAAGAAATAACTATATAAAAAATTACTCAAAAATAAATAGAAGAAAATAAATAATGCAGAAAAGAAAAAAAATTATAAAAAACATGTTGGGGCGCTGCCCGGTGGGCCTGCCAGACCTTGGGTGTGCAAATACATGCCCAGTAGGGCCAGCAGGCTCACAGGGCAGCGCACCCTAGTTAGGCCCAGAAGCCTGCTATATAAAGGAGTACGAAAGGGCAGCCGCAGCTGGGTTTATAAACCAGTGCGGCTGCCCTTCGCTCGGCGAGGTGGGACTAAACATAGCGCACTGCGGGTGGCAGCGCACGGGTATTAGTACCGGTTGGAGGCTCCAACCGGTACTAATGTGTTGCCCTTTAGTACCGGTTGGAGCCACCAACCGGTACTAAAGGCCCTCGTTTCCCGCCGCTTGGGCTGGCCAAAATTGGCCTTTAGTACCGGTTGGAGCCACCAACCAGTACTAAAGGTCCGTCCTATATATACTACACTTACGAAAAATCAGTTATCATCGCCACTAATTCGTTCCACTTCTCGCGCGCGCGAGTCTCGATCTCGACGACGCCGACGCCGCCGCGCCGCCGTGTTGTCGCCCTCGCCGCCCCCGCCGCTCGTCGTCGTCGTCGCCGCGCGCCCCCGCCACCCG
>NC_041389.1:639868650-639903150 GCF_002162155.2 Triticum dicoccoides
TTTGAACTAGTTGAATTAATATAACTAGTTTATTTTTAGTAAATGTTTAGTTGAACTAGTTGAATTAACATATATATAGAACTAGTTTATTGTCAGTAAATGCTTAGTTGAACTAGTTGAATTAATATATAGAACTACTTTATTTTTAGTATATGCTTAGTTTGAACTAGTTGAATTAATATAACTAGTTTATTTTTAGTAAATTTTAGTTGAACTAGTTGAATTAACATATATATAGAACTAGTTTATTTTTAGTAAATGCTTTAAACTAGTTGAATTAATATAACTAGTTTATTTTCGTAAATACTTAGTTGAATTAATAGAAGTAGTTGAATTGATTGAATTAGTAAGTGATTAATGTTTCGCCTAATATGAACATAGGAAATGTCGTCTGACAACGGAAAAAATTTCATTATGTGCGAATACTGTGCGAATACTGTGAAGACCAGCGCCAGTGCGACAGAAATTTTCTTGTTGATGGTAGGCTATTCAGCATCAAGCTGGATGAGACTTTTGAATTCGATATAGTAAGTCACAACGGCAAGTCTGTTTTCGTAATTAAGCATGACTTATATATGTTTCATTTGTCTGACTTATAATTTTTAATTTTCACTATTCTACTAGCGCATCCCGTGCCATGCAAGAATTTTTGTCTTGGATAAGATAGGTTTCAAAGATATGGAAACTATGGAGGTAAAGAGAGCTTACCTGAAAACTGAGCATGATGGTTATACTTTCAACGTCAAAGTATACAATACACACACGTACACCTATTTTGAATGCAAAACTTGGCAAGCACTATGGAAGGCTTATGCATTTGAGCCTGGTATGGTTATCACCTTTGATATTTGTCCGGAAGATGATATTAAAGGTAATAGAGACATATGGGTCGATGTGCAGACGCCTCCAGTTCTACCATTATGTGAGTTCTTCTCAACTATATTTTTGTCTTTGATATTGCTTATTCAAAAATAACTGACAACTAATTTCTATTGACAGCTTATCTCCATTCAACCAAACATGTCCGGCACTTGGTAGACAGGACCTACTACTGTCCCGGAGCTGAACTAAACTGCGAGGAGATAAGTTATTATGTTTCATGGCTTGAGGATCTTCATACTGTCAAGACAAATTTTCTTCCTGCACCTAGAAATGTTAGTACTCAAAACGTACAACCAATAGTGATGGTATTGAACTGCGGTCACATCTATTTAGGAATGATGGTAAGATATTTACTATTTGTCCTCAGTGCATATTTTGCATACATAATTTTTTTGCTAAACTTTCATTGCTAAGTATATTAATTAAGTACTATACAATGTTCAACAGGGACTCCCGATGACAGTTGTGCCTCAGGGGATCGAGACTAAAGGTCAGATGTCAATTGTTAGCTTACAGCCAAGATATCCTGCATTGCACATGAATGCATTCAGGATTTCTAGAAGCGATCAATGCTTAATAGTGAAAGATTGGAGGAAAATTGTTAATGATCGCAGAGAAGTACTAGGGGGTAGCAATGAGAAGCACAGCCCATGATTAGGAGACAGGTTCATCGGCATGCTCCAGTATGATCAATCAGGAGAGCTATACATGTTCTATGCTATTTTACCAGAGAGAGAGTAGCTAGCAGGAGTGATTTAGCTAGTTCTTCATGCTGCTCTTAATTAGTACTTGTCCTTTCATGTCCGTGTTCTTTGTTCTGAACTTAAGTGATTTGCTTTTGTGGTGTTATATATGAACGCTTATAATATCATGACAATCATGTTGAACTCGGTCGATAATATTTTTGCTTCCGGTACAAGTGAATGTTTCTTCTTTAAGCTAGTAGTGCTGGTGGTGATTAGATAGCTAGTTAATTATTATATCATTTAATGAAAGAAACCGCAGATTAGTTTCAGCTGGATGAATCCTACTTAAGTGATCAAGTATATGCCATATTCGTATATACTATAGTTGATAAAGTATAATATGGATATGACATATATATACTCTAGCTAGCTAGCTATAGAGATATCCAATAATGCATCCAGTCGAAACTAATCCGTGGTACTTTCACCTAATGATTTAACAACTCATTATAATGTAAAACAATCACTAAATTAAATTGAAAATACAAAATTAAAGAAAAATAAAAAAACACCCAAACATTTAGTACCGGTTGGTGTTACCAACCGGTACTAATGCCCTCCACGCAAACGGGCCTGGCTCGTGCCACGTGGTGGTACTTTAGTGCCGGTTCGTGACGAACCGGTACTAAAGGGAGGGGACCTTTAGTCCCCACTCTTTAGTGCCGGTTGGAGAACCGGCATTAAAGGCCGTTACGAACCGGCACTAAAGGCCGATTCTGCACTAGTGTAATCATGTTTAATATATTCTCTGTAAATAATAAAAGCCCGGGACCTACCGTCCTGAAAACAGCGCAAACTGGGCCTACTACACCTGAAGGTAGAATATTAACCGGCACCCAGGCGCACGAGATAGCAGCTGCCGCAGTTGGGCCGAATTCCAACAGAGAAAGCGTCCTTAATGTTTGACCGCGGGTTACTTGAAGAAAAAAAAATCAGAGGCTTTTTTGTAAAAACGGACGGGCAGAAACGCTCCGTACTTTATTAGCAGGTATGTATAGATAAGTATCTCCAGCCTGCTTATCACAGGTAATATCTTCATGTGGCGTATCAATTCACGGAAATCCAGTTCACTGATCTTCACTACAAAGACTCAACTACAGTTTTTAGTGGAATCTTCTTTTCCAACTTCGGAGCCTGTAGGTAAATCAGTCGAATTGACAATCCCCAAAAAAGGATCATTATATTATGATCATGTTTGGCTTCACCGGCATAAGGGAGCATAAACCCGACAGAAGGTTAAGCCTTTTTCCGTAGACAGCAGAAGCATCTTCCTAGACGGAGAAGGCATCGATCTTAGCCCTAATCATTTTTCTGTATCGACGTCTCATGGATGTTACGCCTCTGAAAGAAACGCAATACAGTCCAGTGTTATCATAATATGATACAAGAGACGAGCCTTCTCAACAATGCTCAACAATACGCGAGAAATACTGTTCACACAAACAGAGGCAATGCAACAAGAAAGCTTACATAGCTAGGTTTTTTTTCCTAAACGAGGCAAAAGACTTGCCATTTCATTGATTAAGAAGCGATAATTGCCCGGTTAATTGACGGAAAACTCTATATGTGGCGGAGGTCCATGTCCTCGTTGGCATCTAGGACAAGGAGATCCTCTTCTATGGTAAGCATGTAGAGCTTACCTTTGAAGAGGGAAATGTCAGCCAGGACCACGTTTGTACTCGGCCACCACTGCGTAGTCGAGCTTGTCGTGCTGGTTCCTTGAGGCGCGAGAGTAGAGAGGATGAAGTCTTAAACGTACCCAGAGTCGTCGTGAATCTTGGACTTTATCAGAATGGCGACGAGGTGATCGGAAAGCACCACCTTGCGGATGCTTTATGCGTAGTTGACTCTTTCGGACCAATGCTCTATCTCAGGGACGGGGACAGCTTGCATGCGTCGTCGCTGAGGAGGAAGGACTCATCACGGAGTTGCTGTGACACTCCAAAAAATTTTGTGATTTTGTTTTCAGAAGAGCCTTGCTTGGTTTGAAAGAAGGTCATTTAAACCCTTCCTAAAAACCATCTTCTAAGTTTGCCCTCTCAAAAATCCTTTTCTTGGATTTAGTTTCTTTTAAAAAGAAAACCCTTTTAATTTTTGGGCTTTTAATTTGGTTTTGATCCCTTCTAAATTTTACCATGCCTTCTATGGTGAAATTTTCCCAAAACCTCTACTCCCACTTTGGTACAACCCAAACATTCTGTCCAAACTAACAAAATCCATTTTTGGATTTTATTCCAACTATTTCTCCTCCCAAAATATTTCTGTCTTTTCTTTTGAGCCTAGGTGGATTGCAAAGCAAGTACCCTAATGCTTTTGATTTTTGACCTCAACTCAACACCCCTGGATAGTCCTTTGTACCCACAACCCAGAACCATCTTGATCCACTCTTCTCCTGTTCAAATATTTCAAATTTCACTCACTGCAAGTTTGGACCAGATTTGCCAAATTTGGTGAAATTCATATCTACACCTCTCCAAAAATTCTACAAATATTCAGGCAGCCTCTAGATGCAATGAGAGGCCCCTCCACCAAAAACCAGCTCAAGGAAAAATCCCTACATGCCTAGATCATTCTGTCGAACACCTTGCATGCACTGTTTCTGTTCATCTTCAGTTAAGTTCAGAGTTTTAGTGTCGATCGTCGACAGAGATTCAGTCACATGCTCACAGTGCACTTGGCACGTTGCTCACGGCCTAGCTTGCTTGTCCGGAGCCTCACACGCGCGCTTGGCGCCTTCCTGGCATCGGTGGCGCCCTGGCCCACCTGCGTCGGCGTGCTTTGCGGCGGTCATATCACCATAGTGGCCGACAGGGAGCAGAACGGCGGCATAACGCCGTTCGGCGCCGCCCAAACCCCCTGGTGGCTCCGCGTGGCCATTTCCTCGCCAGCGCACGCATGCAGCACCGTCGCCGTGGCGCGGCACGCACAGAGCATGCTCTCTGCCGCCGACGGGCCCGCGCCGCCCCGTTCCATCGAGCTTCCCCTAAGCAACCAAATCCCGACGCGGTTAGCACCAAAACGGAACCAGGGGACACCCACGACGACGCTCAACCTCTGAACCCTCCCGTGCAACCACAGTGCCGCCGTAATCACCTCGCCGGAGAACCCCGTTCTCGGCAACCGCCTCGGGGCGGCTATATATAGCACCCCGAGCTTGCTCTCGCCCCTGCACGACTCCACCACCTCACCAGACCTCGCCCAGCCACTGAACGAGCCTCGAGGGGCCTTTCCTCCTCGACTCCGGCCACCTCCGTCCGCCTCGGGCTCCGGCATTGTTCACTCCGGTGAGGTCATCTCCGGCGCCCTAACCTCGTCAGATACCTTCTCATGCTATCGCGAGTCTAACCCCCTCCCCAATTCCACCTCCACAGCTCTCTCCGACGAGGTCCACGACCACCCGAATCACCGTCCGCCGGAGCAAGCGTCGTCGCCGACGTGGTACTCGCCGGCGACCACCACCACCTCCCATAGACGCGGAATGGCGCCCTGAACACGGAGGTACTCCCCGATCTCCCTGCCTCGTCGTGGATCGCCGCCGGCGACCACCGCGGCTCTCGGGCGCCGACAAGCCCCGACTCCCTCGTTTGAAATTTCAAACCTGACGGGTGGGACCCGCCCGTCAGCCTCTCCTTTGTTTTTTTTGAATGAGTTACTGAAAGTGTACTTTGACAAATATGCTTCCATTCTGAACCGTTTTTCTGGTTTTTTTTTTGCAAAGCCCCCTGGAAGTTTTCTGTTTCATTACAGATGGGTCCTTGGGTTAAAACCCTTATAACTTTTTAACAGAAAGGAATTTTTGAGTGATTCTTTTTCTGTCCTCTTCAAATTTTTGTCTAGTTTTTTATCATATTTATTTGAAAAGTATTTGAAACAATTTTCTGTACACTCACGGTATTTACGTTGCGTACGTATTTTTCTTATACCGTAGATACCGGAGGAGGTGACGGAGCTGCAGACTTCGCATAGTTAGACTCCAACTACTCCGAACCAGGCAAGCATGTTTGAACTCTTGATATGATGAGTGTTGTTGCATGTTTGCATTTTAGTATGGTCATGGCATGTTTAGGAACATCACTTTAAATGTTATGATTCATGCACATAATTGGAAAGTAAGTTTCGGAAAGCATTATGTTGTTGGATACATATTTGCATAGCCATGTGTTGGCATGAGGATGGGTAAGATGGCAGTGTTGTGACATGCCAGTCTTATGCCAGATTATTTGACTTCCGTGTCATCGTGAAACAAATCACATTTCCATTCATTCCTTCCTACTGTCACATGTTTTTCAAAAGGAATATGGCATAGTAAGTTGCAAATCGTTTTCCTGGTACACACCAAATAGAGAGGTCGGGGTGAGGGTTCCATGGCCCTGGATTAAAGCCCGTCATCCGGTCAGGGGGCATGGGTGTTTCCGGTTGGGACCGAGAGGGGGGCACCCCTTAGAGCGCGCGTATAGAAATTTGATCCCATGCTATTCGAGGTTGTGGCCTCCCCGTCTCAAAGTTTTTCTTGGATGTTGTCCAGGGTGATTCCTAGCATCGTGAGGTGAAATGGGTGTGTACTAGTTAAATGTGTTTCTACTGAAATACCGTAAACGGAACTAGTCCTTCATGACTACGGAAATCCGTTGGCTGTGGTCAGTTCATCCAAACTCTGCAGAGTCCTAAATCTTTCAATTACCTTGTACTTTGTTCAAGTACTATATTCATCTTATCTTGTCAGGTATCAGCCTCAGTGACAAAACTCCGATGGAATTTATGTGTGATAAATCCGGTTAAAAGATTATTCTTGTGGATGGACTAATCTTGTTATTTACATTTATTACAAGCCCTGTCTGTGATGTCGCTCAGACGTCCGATGGTGGCAGACCTGTTATTTACTTTTGTTATAAGCCCTGTCTGCGATGTCGCTCAGACGCCCGACGGTGGCAGACCTGTTATTTACTTTTGTTATAGGCCCTATCAGTGATGTCGCTCAGACATCCGACTGTGGTATTTGTTTTAAAGCCCTGTCTATGATGTCGCCCAGACGTCCGACTGCGGTATTTCTTTTAAAGCCCCTTTATGTGATGTCGCCCAGACGTCCGACTGTGGCATTTCTTTTAAAGCCCTTTATGTGATGTCGCCCAGACGTCCGACTGTGGCATTTCTTTTAAGCCCTTTATGTGGTGTCACTTAGACGCCCGACTATGGCATGCATTTTATTTATTTACCTTTCGAGGCGTCGCTCTAGACACCCGATCGGTTTTCAGCTATTTATTTTATTTATCAAGTCCTGCAAATCTTACCATTGTTATATGAGCATCATCCTTTATTCATGACGCATTCATGCATTCATTGATTATATCTTTTGTCCGAACTATCTTGCGAGTACTTTCAAGTACTCACCTGGCTTGTTGATTTGGCCAGATGTTGATGAAGGCGATCTCATGGATGAAGAGTTTGATAGCGAGTCCGACGCCTAGAGGAGTCCCGGTCAGTCCCGTGCGATCATGTCTTGGTCATTGTATTATCCGCTTCCGCAACCCCAAAATAAATTCATTGAGCCTCACCTCGACGCTCGATGAGCTGCCAGTAGAAGTCAAGTTATCCGCCACCACGTTTCCTCGAGCTAGTAGCATGCCACCACACCCCTGTGTCATAATCGCCCATATGTAAGATATTGGCGAGTTGTAATAAATTGTTGAGCATCCTCAGCTCAACCCTGTAATATATTTGATGCTACTGGTTCTCTGTTTATCAAGCTTTTGTCTACCAGAAAGGATGACTTTTCCTATACTGGGTTTAAAAGATCGGTTTTATCAATAAATATTTTTATTGAAAAGCCGGTCGTGACAGACTTGGTAACCAGAGCCAGGCTGACTGTAGGAAGCCACTAGGTGTGATCGCTAATTGGTTATTAGCATGATAGAGTTATTCATGTTTTTACAAATGTAGTCATTTTTCTGATAGTCAGCATAAATTTTATGATCTGATCACTCAGAATTTTTGCCTACTTTTGTAGATGGCCGGCAGCGACTGCGAGTCTCAAATGTTCGCCAACGTGCCTGAGGGGTTCGTCAAACTCCTCTCCTTCATCGTTCAGGTCGCGATGGGGCCATCCATGCGCCCAGTCTTCACGCTTTATCCACACAAGATCAACGACAGTCTGACTATGCACCAGGCCGCGGTGCAGTTCAGGGGAGGCCATGCTGAAATACGCCGCCTCCGATTCGCGGGGAGAGCCATGCCTACAGAAAGGCATGCTATGCAGATGGCTGCCCGCGAGGCGATAGCCCGTCTTCGGGATGTTCTTCCTGCAATGAAGACCCGTCGCTACCGCTACCTTCCATGCCATGTGCCTTACACCTGTCCCTATCTCTTGCCCCAGAGGAGAGCGAGACGAAGCCTTTGAGATGCTTGTCGAATACCTCCGAGCCCTGGAGGCAGCATTCGACTGCATGGTGGATGACCTCGTAGCTGCACGCATGGACTCAGTTCATGGCTGTGCTGCTAACAGGAGGGAACTCCTGCACACCGCTCCACCACTGACTTTCGTGTCATCCGCAGCCTCTCACTCACCTACCATACTCGCCTCTGCTCGTCGTCTGCCTACCACAGAGGAGTTTAACCAGGCTATTGGACCCACTCCCATCCGCTCTGCACCACTTGTTGCACCCACTCCCATACGTGCTACTCCACCTATTCCACCCACTCGTATTCGTGTTATTACGCCTATGGCACCTGCTCCATCAGCTCAGCACAACGTTTCGCGTCTGGAACCTATTAGTGAGGAGGAGGTTGATTCCCCAGCGTCTCTGCGTCTCACCCTTGGCAGGCCAAGGGAGATCCTCGCCATCTCCGACTAAGTACGCATAGACGCCATGCGATGTATCGACTTGTGTAATATGTTTATATGTACATAGGTTGTGAGAAGTAGCCTGTTTGCGCATCATGTAGGATCTGGAGGAGTGCACTAGTTTAAAGAACATGTCAGGATTATGTACGCATATCCTGAGTGATGTAATGTATAATTATGCCCGCCTGTAAGATATGCACTAGTCCTTCTCCGCGCGAAATCGTGTGTTTCCAAAAATATCCTGGAGTTTAAAAATGTTCTTTGTGTGTGATTTTATTGACTTTTGCGACTCTCTTTCTTATCTTACGAGTTCACAAAATATATCCCCAGAGTGAAAGATGTCTCATCCTTGGACGCGCTCCATGCCAACTCAGCCAGAAGAAAATTATGGCACACCGTAGAACCACAATTTCACTCAGGGTCAGACAAGTCAACAGGATAGTGAAACAAATTTTACACAAGTTTGTCGTTTGTATGAACAGAGTCAGCAGCAACACCAGGAAATGATGAACCAATTCATCAATATGGGAAGTAACCGTGGTCAGTATCAACCGCAATCCAAATTATCTGAGTTACAAAAGACGCGTCCTCCAACATTTTCTCATACTGACAAGCCTCTTGAGGCCGATGACTGGCTTCGGGACATGGAGAGAAAATTAATTATCGCACAGTGTTCAGACCGTGAAAAAGTATTGTATGCACCACACTATCTCACAGGAGCAGCTGCATCATGGTTGGAAAACTTCCTGCACATGCACCCCAACGAAAATGAAATCACCTGGGAAAATTTCAAAGAAGGTTTTCATGGGGCACATATTCCTAAGAGCATCATGGAAATCAAGAAGAAAGAATTTTTTGAACTCAAGCAAAGGGCATGATAGTGTCAGAATACAACAGCCAATTCACTCTGCTGTCTCGCTACGCCAATGAAGAACGCATGACCGAGAGCAAGAAGATGGAAAAATTCTTGGAAGGCCTGGCACCCGCCCTTAAGTGCCAGCTAGTTGTGCATACCTTCCCATATTTTAAAACACTGGTGGATAAGGCCATTACCCTGGAAAATGAGCGACATAGCCTGGAAGATTTCCACAAACGAAAAAGGGATCATACTACTTTTGCTCGCAATCACAGAAGCAAGAAGGAATTTCAGAAGGGGGATTCACACAAAACCCCGACGAATAATTCACGTCCAATCAAGAATTTCCATGCAAGAGACAAAGAGTTCACCTATCGCCCAGGCGTTACCTGTTATGCTTGTGGAGAAGAAGGGCACTATGCCAAGCAGTGCCCCAAGCCATGGAGCTCAACCCCGAAGCTCAATAATGGTGGAAATAATTCAGCACCAAAGCGAAGCAATTTCAACCCCAACAACAACCACCGGAAAGGTCACTTGAACCACGTGACCCGAGAGGAAGCACAGAACGCCCCAGATATCGTACTCGGTACGTACCCCGTCAACACAATACCTGCCATGGTTTTGTTTGATTCTGGAGCTTCTCACTCATTCGTTTCGAAAAGTTTTGCTTTGCAAAATAATTTTTCGATGCTTCCGTTGGAAAAATCAATGATTATCAAGTCCCCTGGAATTAAGCAAGTGACCCAGAGTTACTGTCAAGGTGTGGTTATTGAATTTGAAGGATTGAAGTTTTATGCCAACCTTATTGTACTGGAAAGCAAAGGACTGGATGTCATCCTAGGAATGGATTGGTTAACCACCAACAAAGGTTTTATTGACTGCTTCAACCGTACCGTGATTCTCACACACCATCATGGGAAGAAAATAAAAGTTTCAGCCAAAGAGAGACAAATACCTCGACAACCTAGATTAAACAAGGTGGACGTTTCTGAGCATAACAAGGTTCCAGTTGTATGCGAATTCCCATACGTATTTCCAGAAGAACTACCAGGCATGCCACCAGACCGAGAGATAGAATTCAGCATTGAGCTAGCACCCGGAACCGCTCCTATTTACAAGAAACCTTACAGAATGGCACCATCCGAATTGGTAGAGTTAAAGAAGCAAATAAAAGAATTATTGGAGAAAGGATACATACGAGCCAGCTCCTCACCTTGGGGTTCTCCAATTTTATTTTCCAAGAAGAAGGATGGAACAATGAGGTTGTGTATTGATTATCGAGCCCTCAACATGGTCACAATCAAGAACAAATACCCAATGCCCCGAATAAATGATTTATTCGATCAGCTCGCACAGGCCAAAGTCTTCTAAAAAATTGAATTGAGATCAGGATACCACCAATTAAAAGTACGAACAGAAGATATTCCCAAGACCGCATTCACCTCCAGATATGGGCTGTATGAGTTCACCGTGATGCCATTCGGACTAACCAACGCCCCCGCATATTTTGTTCACCTCATGAACAAAGTATTTATGAAGTATATGGACAAGTTTGTTGTGGTATTCGTCGATGATATTCTGATCTATTCCAAAACACCAGAAGAGCACGCCGAACATCTCAGGATTGTACTAGGAGAACTCAAGAAACATCAATTGTACGCCAAAATTAGCAAATGTGAATTTTGGCTAAAATAGGTGGGTTTTCTGGGCCACGTGCTAACCCAAGAAGGTATTGCAGTAGACCCGGAAAAAGTCAAGGCCGTACTTGGCTGGAAACCACCAGCTAACGTAACGGACGTACGGAGTTTCTTGGGAATGGCAGGCTATTATCGGAGATTTATTGAAGGATTCTCTACTATAGCAAAGCCCATGACACAATTGCTCAAGAAAGGCAAGAAGTTTGAATGGACAGAAGCATGTGAGAAAAGCTTCCAAGAGCTAAAAAGCAAATTAACAACGGCACCAGTACTAATTGTGCCGGACATACACAAGAATTTTGAGGTATATTGTGACGCATCCCGGAAAGGCCTCGGATGCGTATTGATGCAAGAAGGCAAGGTTGTGGCGTATGTCTCTAGACAACTACGCAAGCATGAGGAAAATTACCCCACACATGACTTGGAATTAGCAGCGGTCATTCATGCACTTAAGGAATGGAGACACTTCCTACTTGGGAATCGTTGTGAGATATACACAGACCATAAGAGTCTTAAGTATATTTTCACACAGCCAGAGTTAAATTTACGGCAACGATGCTGGTTAGAGTTGGTGAAGGATTATGATGTTGGAATCCACTATCATCCCGGAAAAGCAAATGTTGTGGCAGATGCACTTAGTCGAAATCCCAGCACGGACGATGACAGTATACCAAAGTTGAGGCCAGAATTTCAGCAGGAATTTGCCCGACTCAATCTAATAATGGTTACCCAAGGCAGTGTGTCGAATATAGAAATATAGCCTACTCTGATGGAAAGGATCAAGGAAGCCCAGCATGAACACCCCAGCATTGAGGGCATAAAAAGAAAAGTGAGTTTGAGAAGAGCCTCAGAATTCAACGTAGATGAGCAAGGAATATTGTGGTACGGAGAGAGGCTATGCATACCAAATGTCAAGGACCTCAAACAGCAAATATTGACTGAAAGTCACACAGCTCCGTATTCAATCCATCCTGGGGGGACAGAAATGTACAAAGACCTTCAGGAAAAATTTTGGTGGCACGGTATGAAGAGAGATATAGCCATGTTCATTGCATGCTGTGACTCTTGTCAACGTATCAAGGTCGAGCACCAGAAACCGGCCGGACTGTTACAGCCAAATAAGATACCCGAGTGGAAATGGGACGAGATTGGAATGGACTTTATCGTTGGACTGCCACGGTCACGACACGGAAACGATGCCATATGGGTCATAACCGACAGATTAACCAAGGTGGCACATTTTATTCCGGTAAAAACAACTTACACCACTCAGAGACTAGCCCGACTTTATCTTGCCCGTATCGTCTGCCTGCATGGAGTCCCTAAGACTATCATCTCCGATAGAGGCACGCAGTTCGTCTCTACATTCTGGGATCACCTACAACAGGCACTAGGAACCCAACTAGCCTTCAGTACCGCATACCATCCCCAGACTGATGGGCAGACGGAATGCGTACACCAAATCCTAGAAGACATGCTAAGAGCCTGTGTCCTCACCTACGGGAACAGTTGGGAAGAAAGTTTGCCATATGCAGAGTTCGCATACAACAACAGCTATCAAGCCAGCTTGCAAATGGCACCCTCTGAAGCTCTATATGGGAGAAGATGTCGTACCCCGCTAAATTGGTCAGAGACCGGAGACAGCCATATTTTTGGCCCAGATATGCTCAAGGAGGCCGAGGAGAAAGTTAAGACAATTAAAGAACGACTCAAAATAGCTCAAAGTCGGCAAAAGAGTTATTACGACCGAAAGCATCGGGGAATCAGTTTTGAACCCGGAGAATTGGTATACCTGAGAGTTTCTCCTATGAAGGGTCTGCAACGATTCAGGATTAAGGGGAAACTAGCACCAAGATTCATCGGACCATTTCATATAGTGGCCCGGCGAGGCAAGGTAGCCTACCAGCTAGACCTACCCGGAGACTTATCCGGTATCCACAACGTGTTTCACATCTCGCAGTTGAGAAAATACATGAGCAACCCAGAGAAGCAAGTTTCACATGAGTATATTGACGTGCAACCGGACCTCACTTACCGGGAGCACCCAACAAAAATATTAGAGGAGTCTGAGAGGAGGACCCGACGGAAAACCATCAAGTTTTTCAGAGTTCAATGGAGAAATCACACTGAGAGTGAAGCAACTTGGGAGAGCGAGGATTTTCTTCGGACAGAGCACCCACACCTGTTTAAGGATCAGCTGAAATCTCGGGGACGAGATTTTTCCTAAGGGGGTAGGTGCTGTGACACTCCAAAAAATTTTGTGATTTTGTTTTCAGAAGAGCCTTGCTTGGTTTGAAAGAAGGTCATTTAAACCCTTCCTAAAAACCATCTTCTAAGTTTGCCCTCTCAAAAATCCTTTTCTTGGATTTAGTTTCTTTTAAAAAGAGAACCCTTTTAATTTTTGGGCTTTTAATTTGGTTTTGATCCCTTCTAAATTTTACCATGCCTCCTATGGTGAAATTTTCCCAAAACCTCTCCTCCCACTTTGGTACAACCCAAACATTTTGTCCAAACTAATAAAATCCATTTTTGGATTTTATTCCAACTATTTCTCCTCCCAAAATATTCCTGTCTTTTCTTTTGAGCCTAGGTGGATTGCAAAGCAAGTACCCTAATGCTTTTGATTTTTGACCTCAACTCAACACCCCTGGATAGTCCTTTGTACCCACAACCCAAAACCATCTTGATTCACTCTTCTCCTATTCAAATATTTCAAATTTCACTCACTGCAAGATTGGACCAGATTTGCCAAATTTGGTGAAATTCATATCTACACCTCTCCAAAAATTCTACAAATATTCAGGCAGCCTCTAGATGCAATGAGAGGCCCCTCCACCCAAAAACCAGCTCAAGGAAAAATCCCTACATGCCTAGATCATTCTGTCGAACACCTTGCATGCACTGTTTCTGTTCATCTTCAGTTAAGTTCAGAGTTTCAGTGTCGATCGTCGACAGAGATTCAGTCACATGCTCACAGTGCACTTGGCACGTTGCTCACGGCCTAGCTTGCTTGTCCGGAGCCTCACACGCGCGCTTGGCGCCTTCCTGGCGTCGGTGGCACCCTGGCCCGCCTGCGCCGGCGTGCTTTGCGGCGGCCGTATCATCATAGCGGCCGACAGGGAGCAGAACGGCGGCATAACGCCGTTCGGCACTGCCCAAACCCCCTGGTGGCTCCGCGTGGCCATTTCCTCGCCAGCGCATGCATGCAGCACCGTCGCCGTGGCGCGGCACGCACAGAGCGTGCTCTCTGCCGCCGACGGGCCCGCGCCGCCCCGTTCCGTCGAGCTTCCCCTAAGCAACCAAATCCCGACGCGGTTAGCACCAAAACGGAACCAGGGGACACCCATGACGACGCTCAACCTCTGAACCCTCCCGTGCAACCATAGCGCCGCCGTAATCACCTCGCCGGAGAACCCCGTTCTCGGCAACCGCCTCGGGGCGGCTATATATAGCACCCCGAGCTTGCTCTCGCCCCCGCACGACTCCACCTCCTCACCAGACCTCGCCCAGCCACTGAACGAGCCTCGAGGGGCCTTTCCTCCTCGACTCCGGCCACCTCCGTCCGCCTCGGGCTCCGGCATCGTTCACTCCGGTTAGGTCATCTCCGGCGCCCTAACCTCGTCAGATACCTTCTCATGCTATCGCGAGTCTAACCCCCTCCCCAATTCCACCTCCACAGCTCTCTCCGACGAGGTCCACGACCACCCGAATCACCGTCCGCCGGAGCAAGCGTCGCCGCCGACGTGGTACTCGCCGGCGACCACCACCACTTCCCACAGACGTGGAATGGCGCCCTGAACACGGAGGAACTCTCCGATCTCCCTGCCTCGCCATGGATCGCCGCCGACGACCACCGCGGCTCTCGGGCGCCGACGAGCCCCGACTCCCTCGTTTGCAATTTCAAACCTGACGGGTGGGACCCGCCCGTCAGCCTCTCCTTTGTTTTTTTTGAATCATTTACTGAAAGCGTACTCTGACAAATACGCTTCCACTCTGAACCGTTTTTCTGGGTTTTTTCTGCAAAGCCCCCTCCCCCTGGAAGTTTTCTGTTTCATTACAGATGGGTCCTTGGGTTAAAACCCTTATAACTTTTTAACAGAAAGGAATTTTTGAGTGATTCTTTTTCTGCCCTCTTCAAATTTTTGTCTAGTTTTTTATCATATTTATTTGAAAAATATTTGAAACACTTTTCTATACACTCACGGTATTTACATTGCGTATGTATTTTTCTTATACCGTAGATACCGGAGGAGGTGACGGAGCTGCAAACTTCGCACAGTTAGACTCCGACTACTCCGAACCAGGCAAGCATGTTTGAACTCTTGATATGATGAGTGTTGTTGCATGTTTACATTTTAGTATGGTCATGGCATGTTTAGGAACATCACTTTAAATGTTATGATTCATGCACATAATCAGAAAGTAAGTTTCGGAAAGCATTATGTTGTTGGATACATATTTGCATAGCCATGTGTTGGCATGAGGATGGGTAAGATGGCAGTGTTGTGACATGCCAGTCTTATGCCAGATTATTTGACTTCCGTGTCATCGTGAAACAAATCACATTTCAATTCATTCCTTCCTACTGTCACTTGTTTTCCGAAAGGAATATGGCATAGTAAGCTGCAAATTGTTTTCCTGGTACACACCAAATAGAGAGGTTGGGGTGAGTGTTCCATGGCCCTGGATTAAAGCTCGTCATCCGGTCAGGGGGCATGGGTGTTTCCGGTTGGGACCGAGAGGGCGGCACCCCTTAGAGTGCGCGTATAGAAATTTGATCCCATGTTATTCGAGGTTGTGGCCTCCCCGTCTCAAAGTTTTTCTTGGACGTTGTCCAGGGTGATTCCTGGCATCGTGAGGTGAAATGGGTGTGTACTAGTTAAATGTGTTTCTACTGAAATACCGTAAACGGAACTAGTCCTTCGTGACTACGAAAATCCGTTGGCTGTGGTCAGTTCATCCAAACTCTGCAGAGTCCTAAATCTTTCAATTACCTTGTACTTTGTTCAAGTACTATATTCATCTTATCTTGTCAGGTATCAGCCTCAGTGACAAAACTCCGGTGGAATTTATGTGTGATAAATCTGGTTAAAAGATTATTCTTGTGGATGGACTAATCTTGTTATTTACATTTATTACAAGCCCTGTCTGTGATGTCGCTCAGACGTCCGACGGTGGCAGACCTGTTATTTACTTTTGTTATAAGCCCTGTCTGCGATGTCGCTCAGATGTCCGACGGTGGCAGACCTGTTATTTACTTTTGTTATAGGCCCTGTCTGTGATGTCGCTCAGACGTCTGACTGTGGTATTTCTTTTAAAGCCCTGTCTGTGATGTCGCCCAAACGTCCGATTGTGGTATTTCTTTTAAAACCATGTCTGTGATGTCGCCCAGACGTCCGACTGTGGTATTTCTTTTAAAGCCCCTTTATGTGATGTCGCCCGGACGTCCGACTGTGGCATTTCTTTTAAAGCCCTTTATGTGGTGTCGCTTAGACGCCCGACTGCGGCATGCATTTTATTTATTTACCTTTCGAGGCGTCGCTCCAGACACCCGATCGGTTTTCAGCTATTTATTTTATTTACCAAGTCCTGCAAATCTTACCGTTGTTATATGAGCATCATCCTTTATTCATGACGCATTCATGCATTCATTCATTATATCTTTTGTCCGAACTATCTTGCGAGTACTTTCAAGTACTCACCTGGCTTGTTGATTTGGCCAGATGTTGATGAAGGCGATCTCATGGATGAAGAGTTTGATAGCGAGTCCGACGCCTAGAGGAGTCCCAGTCAGTCCCGTGCGATCATGTCTTGTTCATTGTATTATCCGCTTCCGCAACCCCGAAATAAATTCATCGAGCCTCACCTCGACGCTCGATGAGCTGCCAGTAGAAGTCAAGTTATCCGCCACCACGTTTCCTCGAGCTAGTAGCATGCCACCACACCCCTGTGTCATAACCGCCCATATGTAAGATATTGGCGAGTTGTAATAAATTGTTGAGCAGCCTCAGCTCAACCCTATAATATATTTGATGCTACTCGTTCTCTGTTTATCAAGCTTTTGTCTACCAGAAAGGATGACTTTTCCTATACTGGGTTTAAAAGATCAGTTTTATCAATAAATATTTTTATTGAAAAGCCGGTCGTGACAGTTACTTCCGGCGTGGTGCACGAGGAAGAGCGCGCCGCTGGTGGAGACTCGGAAAAATACGTCATTTGGGACAGGCAAGTGGTGGACACCTGGGCGCCATCCGGCAGGCTGAGGAAGGTGCCGTCCGGGAGGGCCAGCCACGGGAGCAGCGGGGGGAGCGGCCGTGGCTGCAGACGCGCGCTGGAGCGCCACGCGCGTCAGACGGCGGGGAGCCGGACACGGTCGGTGTGCGACAGCAGCTGCAGGAGCATGAGGCCCAGGAGCTCCGACGGGAGATCCGGCCATGAGTAGAGGCGACAGGAAGATCCAGACGCCACCGTCATGTCATGCAGGTCTTTTGACCATAAGAGCCACGGCCAGAGCGTGGTGGCCGCGTGAGCGCAGGGCGTGTCGGGCGCAGACCGGATTGCGCCGGGTCCGTGGCTCAGGGGGTGCGTCGTGCATGCATGTGTGCGTGAGTTCGTAGTGCAGCGGTAGCGGGGTGGCCGTGGCATTCGGTTGGAGCTCGCCCGCGTGGAGCGCGTACGTGCGCGTCCGGTGCGTGGGCGGAGTATACTGAGCGTGGCGCATGCAGCGTGGGAGCGAGACGTGGAGACCGAGTCGTGTGGTGGAGTTGCTGGCTTCATGCGCGAGGGCGGAAGACTCGGCCGGAGAGCGTACGTGCGCGTAGAGCTAGCTGGAGTTCGTTTCGTGGGCGCTGTGTCGCCGAGTGGCTATAAGTCACGGTGTACTGCTCATGTTGTATTAAGGGAAGCTGAGTAGGTGCTCAGGGAAATAACAAGGACGCCATTCATGCGGCGAGCGGAGTTCGTGCTCCGGAGAAAAACACTTGTGTCCTTGCGCCTTTCTTCTTCCTCCGGTCCTCTTCTTCCTCAAGTGCAAAGAGAGTGAGAGAGAGGTAGTGCTCCGGTGAGTGAGGGAGGAGGGCGCGGAAACAACATTTGGTATTCAGAGCCATAGGTTCGGGGGGCGGCCGTGGCGTACGGGCCGCGTCAGCGGTGCGCACGGCAAGCGCGGCGGAGATGGAGGCTGCGGCGAGCGCGGCGGACATGGACGCGTCGACTGCGATGCACGGCTATGCACGGTGATGCCATGCGTGCAACGAGCAGCGGTGATCACGGAGACGAGGAGGTCGCGGAGGACCTGCATGGTGGCGCAGAGGCCGCGGCGGCTCGGCGCGACGACCGTGGAGGCACTATGCTGCGGTTGCGGGCGCAGCGGTGCAGGGCAATAAGCGCGGCGGCGAGCCGGACGCGACCGATGCGTGTTATGGGTGCGCACCGGACGCGTCGGGCGCGTCGGGACCGCGTGAGTGGACCGCGTCGAGGCGCTGGACCTGGTTGTGCAGATCGCGTACGTGCGTGGCGGGAGCGCAGGCCGGGAGCGCGGGGACATGGGGACTGCGTGCGAAGGGCACGGTGGCATGGTGGCAGGCGCGACAGCGACGTCAGGGCGGTGGCGGCTACGATGACGACGTCGACGGCGCGCGGAGCAGGCGTTGCTGGCGAACACCGACGTCGAGGAAGACGGGCTCCTCTGAGCCGTGGCTCAGGGGGTGAGTGTTGACCATAAGAGCCACGGCCAGAGCGTGGTGGCCGCGTGAGCGCAGGGCGCATCGGGCGCAGACCGAATTGCGCCGGGTCCGTGGCTCAGTGGGTGCATCGTGCATGCACGTGTGCGTGAGTTAGTAGTGCAGCGGTAGAGGGGTGGCTATGGCGCCCGGTTGGAGCTCGCCCGCGTGGAGCGCATACGTGCGCGTCCGGTGCGTGGGCGGAGTATGCTGAGCGTGGCGCATGCAGCGTGGGAGCGAGACGTGGAGACCGAGTCGCGTGGTGGAGTTGGTGGCTTCATGCGCGACGGCGGAAGACTCGGTCGGAGAGCATACGTTCGCGTAGAGCTAGCTGGAGTTCGTTTCGTGGGCGCTGCGTCGCCGAGTGGCTATAAGTCACGGTGTACTGCTTATGTTGTATTAAGGGAAGCTAAGTACGTGCTCAGGGAAATAACAAGGACGTTGTTCGTGCGGCGGGCGGAGTTCATGCTCCGGAGAAAAACATTTGTGTCCTTGCGTCTTTCTTCTTCCTCCGGTCCTCTTCTTCCTCAAGTGCAAAGAGAGTGAGAGAGAGGTAGTGCTCCGGTGAGTGAGGGAGGAGGGCGCGGCAACAACAAGGTCAGCGCGTTAAGGTTGGATAGGTCTCTGGCTGCAACCAGTTAGTTGGTTACATTCCTTGGAAGACCGGTCCTACTCCTACTGTATAGGCTAGGAAATGGGAGTTAAGGCATCTCGAGTAGGTCCCAAAAAGATGGTTGGAGCAAATTTTGCTCTTTTTTTATAAATTGCATAGACAATCATTGCATAGATTTAAATATAAAACATAAAAGTTAATCCTACTACTTTTTTTTGAAAGCAACAAGGCTTTATTGCTTAACGGTGGCTGGGCATATCGCCCGAGACACAGGCGCCCACATGGGCCGGTACATCAGAGTCCCACTGTATATAGTGGTTTATATCACACATTCGACCAAGATTGGCAAGTTCATGTGTCACCGAATTGGCACTCCTTTTACAAACAGAAATTGTAAATTTGGATAACCAGAGCTTGAGTTGGTATTTCATGTCCTCAATCACATCTGAGAACGCCGAGGAGTCCACCTTACCCAGATCCAGAGCATCAGCAAGAAGTTGGGAATCCGTTTCAAATTCCACCCGTACCATCCCCAGATCAGTCGCAGTGTTGATCGCTTGAGCCATAGCACTGGCTTCAGCAGCGAAAGCATCGTTTACATGCTCGTCGCAACCCGTCCGGGCGCATAGAAGGTGGCCTCCTGTATCTCGCATGGCAACGCCCCAACCAGCATTGAGTTGCCCAGGGACAAAGGATCCATCAACGTTAATCTTGTACTCACCATCCACTAGGGGCCTCCATCTCTCCGGTGATGGCTTAGAATCGGTGGAGACATATATGTGCATGAATTCATGAACACTGCTCTGAGCTTTTCTTGCCACAACCTCGGCCGCTAGTGGCATTTCTCCTTAATGTAGTTTGTTGCGATTAGACCACCATAACCACCAGAAGGTGAGAACAAGAAGCCACTTTTTTACATCAAGCCCCCACAAGAAGTCCATCATTGCATGCACGGACGTGATCCGTTCCAACGGCCCATGTCATGGAAATATCACGTCAGATGTCCTAACGAAAGGACTTAGTCGTGGAGCCATCGCAACAAGATTAGCTTGAAGGGGTTAAACCGGACAAGGGACACGAGAATTTTATACTAGTTCGGCCTCTTACGATGAAGGTAAAAGCCTACGTCTAGTTGTGATGGAATTGCTTGGATTTCGATGACCAGGGAGCGAATACGCTTTGCCTGAGTCTCAAGTTGTTGTTTCCTATCCCTGAACCGCTGCCAGGTCGTCCCTTTATATACACAGGTTGACGCCCGGCCAGTTTATAGAGTCCCGAGGCCAACTCATACAAGTGTCCGGCTCGGTCTCTCCCTTATCCCTAACTTATAATACAAGCTATACAAATATGACGGTTTACTATCATGGTCCCTAATCCGTCTTTGGGCTCCGGGCCTCTAAACTTCATCAGTAAAGCGCCATCTTCTTTGTCTTCATGGGCTTCAATATAGTTGAGCGTGAACCGGCCCCTCCTGGGCAGTTTACACTCAGTACTTATGTCCTCAACATTAGGCCCCAGATTGATTTGAACCTGTTCATGTCAATCTTCAATACTTAGAAAAATTCTGTGAACATCTTCTTCAATTCTTGTAAACCGACATGATGTCTTCTCCCTGTAAACTTTGGTAAACCGCCATGACGTCATCTTCTGAAAACTGCAGTAAAACGTCATGACGTCATCTCTGTATAAAAAGATAAAAAGATTCCCTTCCGTTAATTAATTCCTGAAGATCGAGGCGACAGCTGCGCCCCCTCTTGCCGCTTCAGGCTCCTCGATTCTTGCGCCTGCCGCTTATCCCCTTGCCTTTATAAATAAGACCGGGGGGTCCTTCCATTTCCCCCCATGCCTCTTCGCATCTTCTTCCTCCTCGCGACCCCGAAGAGCTCAAGAATCGCCGCCGCCGTCGACCCTTAAACCTGCACCGACTAGGCCGCTGCATCAACCTGTTTGTACCAGAGATCTCGCGACACTCCTCCGCCGCTGCATGGCCCTGGTAAATATTTCCTTCCTCAACTTATCAAATCTGCATTAGGGTTTCGAAGTTCTTCGGTGTTCATCAGCGTTCATCAGCGCTCATCTGTTTTTTCTTTAGCATCTCACTGAATCTGGCTAGGCCTGTCAGTTTCTTCTTGTGGCCGAAGCCGTAGTTTTAATCTGTCCTGCCATAGCATCTCGTTGTTCCTAGATAGATCCCATCTAGACTGTCAACGTCCTTCTGTCGCCATTTTTAGGGCTCAGAAAATTTTCTTTACTAGGCTGCGCTAGATCCAAAATTATAACACCATCTTGTAGAACATGTTTCTTCAGCACTTGGGTAAATTTCAGATGTGCTTCTTCCACTATAGGCGGTTTAACTTTGTAGAAAATCATAATCCGCCTGGTTCCATTAGCCCTCACTTAAACCACCATCTTGACTTGAGTAGCAGTATCCGATTTAACTTGTATATATGCCTTGATTAAATCCCCCGGTTTAACACCGGTTTGTGCACATCAATCTTGAACCGTGAACCGGCTTTTGCACCTCTTTTACAGTTTGTCATTCAAAATGGCCAAGCAATTCGCTTCTTGCAACTGGGTTCCTTCCCGGATCACAGAAACGCAACTCAATGGATATGTTCTAACTGGCGCTTTGGCCAAGAAGGATGTCGTTCATTGGTGAGTCCCTGACCCTGGGTGCCCTCCTGAACCTCAAGATGGAGAAGTGGTTGTATTTATGCAGCATCTAGACCGGGGGTTTAGCCCTCCCGGATCAAAGTTTTTTCGGGATGTACTTGCTAGCTTCCAACTCCATCCTCAAGACATTGGACCAAACTCTTTGTCCAACATATGCAATTTCCAAGTGTTCTGTGAAGTTTACCTTCAAGAAGAACCAACTGTTGAGCTCTTCCGGGACTTTTTCCACTTAAACCGCCGAACTAAATTCTCTGAGGGCCCCAATACTGAGCTTGGTGAAGTATAGATTCAGAAGAGGAAAGAAGTCGATTTTCCTCATGCCAAACATCACAGCCATCCTGAAGACTGGAATCAAACATGGTTCTATTGTCGGAACACCGCTCCTGCTGATGAAAACCCTCTGCCGGGTTACCGTGCTCACCAGCTCAGTAATGGCCATCCACTGCCTCAACGGCTCACTGCCAATGAACGACAAACTTATGCACCTCAACTTGCTAAGATCCGGGCTTTCCTAGCAAACGGCTTAACCAACATTGACCTCGTTCATTGCTGGGTTTCATGGGGTATCCTGCCTTTAAGCCGCCGCACCAGGTTGATGCATGAGTATACTGGGGACACCAAGGACCCTCAATGGCACCATGAAATAGAGATAACTGATGATGAAGTCACTGAGGCTGTCAAGAAGATGTTGGATGAACCGATCGTTGAATGCAGCAAAATTCGGCTACGTCCCTTTTATGCCTCCACCAAACCGCTAGGGGTAAAAATTTCATCTTTCTGCCTTTTTGATCTGTCTCCGCTTTAACACTGTTCTGATAATCCTTTGTTTATTCTTACAGGAAAACAATCCTTTCTGGAAGAGGAAAACTCAAGACAAACCGGCAAAAGCTCAAGACAAGCCGGTGAAAACTCTTCGTGCCAAGAGCAAAGTCACAAAGAGGCCAGCTAAGAAGAAAACCGCCAAGTCCTCTGACCCGCCCGAAGATGTCGATGATTCGGAACAAGTGGTATAACTTGAATCCCTTGGTTCATTTTTCGTACACCTTATTGAAAATGACTATTACCAGGATGATGCGGAAGCCAGTCGTGCTGACCATGTAGAGGTAATCTCCCTTTCCTACGATTCAGATCATGTGTCGGTTCAAAAACTTTGCCGTGCAGTTCGGAAAGTAAAATACTCTCACCCTCTTGCTCATTTGGATCCACAATTTTCTTTGAAGACATGGCAACATGAAGTCCATCGCACAACCCGGCACAGTGGCCAGCAAGTTACTTCCTCCGGTTTACCAGACACTCCAAACCGGAAGCGTCGTCCAGAGGTCTCTTGCTCTTTTAATAAACCTTATCCCTTGGCGGGTTGCTTCCGATACCCACTTAATCCGTCTGATTCAAATTATCAGGTGACTTCCAATTCTTCATCTGGCGATTCATCAACCACCCAAATGCCTCCCCTCAAGACCATCCCTGGGTAAGTATACTGACTTTTTAGCTTTGCCTTCTTGCGCTGGTTTAGCAACTAACCTCTGTTTTAATATTACAGCGACAAAGCCCGTCTGAGCAAGAAAGCAAAAACCAATGCCCACTGATGAAGTTGAACCGGACAGGACCTCAGAAGGTGCTAGTGGAGATGCTGACATCGCTATGGATGACCCTGTCCCACAAGGTCAGAACACTGATGTTGATCTGCCGGAAGCTAACCCGGCTACTCATGTTGATCCATCAAGTCCGCAAGCCAATCCTCCAAGTCCAGCCGTTGATCTGCCTAGCCCGATCAGAACCTCAGATAAACCGGCAAGTCCAAATATAGCAACTGACGACGTTGTGATTACTGGGTTTGGCCACACTTCTCCTAGCAACCCTATTGCTTTGTCCAAGCATAGTGCTAAGGTAGAAGTTGCTGCTGTGGAGAAAGGCAAATGGAAGGCTGACTTGGCAAGCTATGATCATCTCAGTGCTCAGGAGCTCCATTCCAGATTTCTAAACCGCCTGTTTACAAGCCTTGACTATGAGGCCGGTTTAGTCAACAAGATGAAGGAGCGCTATGAGGTAACTTCCAAACACTGAATTTTCTTGTACTGTATGTCAACTCCATTGTAGCCCCCAAGGGCCGGTTTGTCTCTTCAAGATGAACCGGGACTTTGAGATAAAAAAGACTTCAACTGTGTAGCCCCCAAGGGCCGGTTTATCTTACCAAGATGAACCGGAACTTTGATATTCAAAACTTTGTCCTTGTTGAAGTCCTTTGCTTTGATTTTCTGATCAAATACACATTAGCCCCCAAGTGCCAAGATTAATACGTGTATTGAGCCTTGGGACTTTAAAGAATAGTCAAAAACAAAGAAATCCGCATTAGCCCCCAAGTGCCAAGTGTATAGCTGGTTATATGCTTGGGACTTTGAGAAAAATATTAACATCTTCATCATCTGATGTTTGCAGGCTGATATAAGCAACAAAGATTCCCAAATTGCCGATCTTTAAGAGAATATCAAGTCCCAGCAATCAGAGACCTCCAAGGCCAAAGATGAACTAAAAGGTGCTTTGACAGCCATGGAACAACTGAAGGATGGCTTCAAGAATGAGCGTACCAGCTGGGAAACTGAAAAGGCTGCTTTGTTGAAGCGGGCCGAAGACGCCGAGCCAGCTCTCAAACCGGTGGCGGAAGAGCTAACTGGGTTAAAGCATCAAGTAAATGCTACGACCTCTGCAATATTTGGTAAGTAATCTTTGTAAAAAGCTTGAATAACCATCTTTGAAATTGCCGGTTTAACAGCGAACTCTTAAACCGTTACAGGTAGCCGTGTTGCTCATCTGGGCTCGGATATGCGGATGAAGCTGAAGACAGTATATACATTGATAGAGCAACTGTATACCGGTGCCCAACGAGTTATCTGTGCGGCCTCGTACAACAAACCGGCACCAACTTTGATCAAGGATACTCTGGCCAAACTGTCAATGACACCAGCTCAGATAGAAGAAATGAAGCGATCTGCTGCAAGGGCTGGCACTTTATTAGCACTGACGCAGGCAAAAGCATGGATAGCTGACCTGGATTCGATTGATATCGCAAAGGGCAATCCTGGTGAACAAGAAAACGGGTCAGCATTTGATAATGAAGCCCTTAAAGCCCTGACAAAGGAGATGCGTCCGCTGGCAAGCCAATTGGCTGAAGAGGTTAATTTGTCTGTTCATCGATCCTTCTATGATGCAAACAACCAATGGGTTGACACTGCTGTGAAAGAAGTGTGAAATTTTATCCCACCAATCCGTAAGCACACTTATGCCCCTGACGTTGAACCGTCCAATCTTATAAGTGAAGACGCTGTCTTCCAAGCTTTAACCCGGATTGACTGGGCCACCGTTGACTTCCAGCCACTGGATGGAGAGGAGGAGGTTGAACCGACACCAGAGGATCCATCAACTTCAGGTCAACCTGGTAACGAGTCTTAATCCGACAATCGGTTTGATTTTCACAAAATGTGTTCTGTGTAAAGAACAAACATTATTTTGGGCCTCAAAGCGCCTTGTAATAGGCTAGTTGAAATACTATGATCTGCTGCACTGATACATGACTTTGTTTGATCCGCCATGATATTTGATGCGCTTGCTTATATACCTTGATAATTTTATGCAATCCTTGTGTCTGCATAAAAAAGATCTGTCCTGGCGGTTTACCGCCGGACGGGTCATAATGCCCAATACAAAACCTGATAGATAACCAAGGTTGTAAGAATATCAGAAATAGATCATACCTGTGATATGAAATTATTTTGTTGGTTTACCAACTTGATTGTAGTAAGGGTGAAAACCTAACTCTTTGAGTGTTGATAACTCCCACCATGCAGTGCTGGTGTGTAATAAGTCATACTGGGTTACGATGAACACCGGATGATCATACTGGTGACATGTAGTCAAAGCCAGACCGGGTTATGAAACACCGGTTTATTAATGAATATGGTCCGACAACTTGTAGCTGAAAGCCAAGACGGGTTAACAAACACCGGGTTATTAGGATGACTGATAGTCATGCCGGGTCAATAGACACCGGTTC
This sequence comes from Triticum dicoccoides, assembly GCF_002162155.2. NCBI lineage: Eukaryota > Viridiplantae > Streptophyta > Magnoliopsida > Poales > Poaceae > Triticum > Triticum dicoccoides. The sequence continues at coordinate 639,894,725 of NC_041389.1, forward strand.
AACATGAAATGTTATCAAAGGATAAAAACACACAAAAGCAAATAAAACCATGTAGTCGAGGCTTTTCAAGGGCTACCAGGCCCAAATTTGAGGCTTTTCATGGGCTGCCAGGCCGCTGAGTTAAACCATTTTGCAAAGCCTTTCAAGATGGGCCTCCAACTGACCAATCGTCATTTTAACTTTGACAAGTTCAGGGTCTGTAAAAGATTGACTTGTCAAACATTCGGCGGGTCATGCCAGGATTACCTGGATATGAGTGGCTTACTTGATAAAGGCAGGTTAACCCGGGGTTTTAGGTGAATACACCAGGCTTCCAAGCCGTGCTTGATAGCATATTACAAGGGTCCTTTCAAACTCTTTGTTGCAGTGCACAAAGAGCCCCCAAGTAACTTTGTGAGCCGTGCTCAATGGGTGCCTATGTTTGAGCTGTGTATAGCATCCAGACTCTCTTTGGCCCCTTAGGTGTGAAGCTCCCAAGCTGTATTGTGGCGTGATAGCCGGTTTAACAGGCAGAACTCTGCTTTGTCAGCTGAAGCCCCCATGTAAACAATAGATTTTGGAAAAAATGGCAGAGGCCCCGCTTATGCCAAGGATGCCAGTTTATTATATTGATCATAATATATACATTGTCAAAATATGTACATAAGAGGAGCCTATAACTCATGTGTAATAAGGCCGAAGGAGAGCTATGTTCCACGGCCGCCGGGTCTCCTCCTCAGAATTGCGTGAGTCTTTGTGCTCTCGAACATCAATGAGGTAGTATGATCCGTTGTGCAGATTCTTGCTGACCACAAAGGGCCCTTCCCAAGGTGGAGATAACTTGTGCATATCGGTCTGATCCTGGATGAGCCGGAGCACTAAGTCGCCTTCTTGAAAGGTTCTTGTTTTAACCCGGCGGCTGTGATAACGCCGCGGGTCTTGCTGATAAACCGCCGAACGAGCCAAAGCCATGTCCCGTTTTTCATCTAACAGGTCAAGTGCCTCCTGGTGTGCTTTCTCATTGTCCGCTTCAACATAATTGGCAACCCGGGGCGAGTCATGACGAATATCACTTGGGAGGACTGCCTCTGCCCCGTAAATCATGAAGAAAGGTGTATAACCCGTAGATCGGTTTGGGTGGTGTTTATGCTCCATAACACAGACGGTAATTCTTCCACCCAACAACCCGGTGTCTGTTTCAAAGGAACCATAAGCCGGGGCTTGATACCCTTCAAGATTTCTTGATTAGCTCTCTCAGCTTGACCATTAGACTGGGGGTGAGCCACGGACGCTATATCAAGCCGGATGTGCTGTCGTTGACAAAATTCCTCCATCTCACCTTTGGAAAGGTTCGTGCCATTATCTGTGATGATGCTGTGTGGAAAACCAAAACGGAAGATCACCTTCTTGATGAATTGAACCGCCGTGGCTGCGTCACATTTGCTTACTGGCTCCGCTTCAACCCACTTAGTAAATTTGTCAACCGCCACCAAGAGGTGGGTCTTCTTATCCTTGGACCGCTTAAAAGGACCCACCATATCAAGCCCCCAAGTAGCAAACAGCCAAGTGATTGGAATCATCTGTAGCTCTTGAGCCAGAACATGAGCTCGACCTGAAAACTTCTGACAAGCGTCGCACCGCTTTACCAGGTCCTCAGCATCGGCATGAGTCGTCAACCAGTAAAAACAATGACGAAAAAGCTTTAGCAACCAGGGATTTTGAACCGGCGTGGTGACCACAATCACCTTCATGGATTTCACGCAAAATTTCTTGGCCCGCCTAAGGAGAAACACAATGTTGGAATACGCCTGAGACACTGCAGTGGTGTAACTCGCCATTGTGAATAACCATGGACTTTGATCGCCGGACTATCTGTCTTGCCAGAACTTCATCTTCTGGCAACTCGCCCCGGTTCATATACGCCAAATATGGCACCATCGAATCCGGAATGATATGTAAAGCGGCTACCAGTTGGGCCTCCGGATCCGGAACAGCTAAATCCTCCTCTGTTGGCAATTTAACAGACGGGTTATGCAAGATATCTAAAAAGGTATTGGGTGGTACCGGTTTACGCTGAGAGCCCAGCCACTAAAGCCAGATGACCCGGATTGGCAACCCGGGGCGGATGATCCTCTCTGCTCCACACAATGGGCTGCTTGGACCAACGTAAGTAATGGGGTACTGCCGGTTCAACAGCATTAACTGCCCTCTTGTGAAGCTTCTGATCGTGCTTACACAAGCTAGTGGTGAAAACATGATACTGCCCGCCATTCAACTGCTTTGGGTGACTCTGAAAACCTGATTGATGTTGATTCCCTTGATTATTCTGTTGGTTGTTACCACCTTGGTTGTTCTAGTTGCCCTGATTATTCTGAAATCCAGAGTTTGAACCGCCGCCACCATGAAAACCTGGTCCTGAACCGCCCGACGGACCCTGATCATACCGGAAGAGATCAGAGTTTTTGAACTCCTTCATAATGAAACAATCCTTCTAGAGATGTGTTGCTGGGACCTCCTTGGTCCCGTGCTTTGGGCAGGGCTGGTTTAACAGACGCTCTAGATTCATACCTCCATCGCGCTGGGGCGGTTTACCCTTACAATGTTGCATATTGCCCTGCACATTGGTGTTAGCCACGAAATCCGACTTATCCGCTTTGCGCTTACTATTATTTCCATGGCTCCCTTGGTTGTGCTATTGTCCCTTTGCACCGCCGTTCTTCTTTCCCTTCTCCGGTTTCTCCTCGTCAGAATCAGGATCCTTGGTATTGTCAGAATCGGCATACTTAACCAAGGCTGCCATAAGCATTCCCATGTCATTGCAGTGGCGCTTGAGCCGTCCCAACTTCATCTTCAGTGACTTAAACCGGCAATTACGCTCCAATGTTATGATCACCGTGCCAGCATTAATGCGGTCAGATGAATGCAAAACTTATGAAACCCGGAGCACGCAATGAGTTGTTGACTCGTTCTCTCCTTGAACACATGCATCTAGATCCACAATGGACATAGGTTATTTGCATGTATCCTTGAAGTTTGCTACAAACCGGGCCTTCAATTGGTCCCATGATCCGATGGAGTTGGCGGGCAAACTCTTTAACCAAGTGCGGCCTGTCCCTTCCAACATCATGGTGAAGTATTTTGCACATGCTGCATCATCCACATCCAGCATCTCCATTGCCATCTCATAACTTTCAACCCACGCCTCAGGAGGTTGATCGGTAGTACAATTAGGCACCTTACACGGACCCTTGAAATCCTTGGGCAGTCGCACATTATGGAGAGCCGGAATGAGACACGGCACTCCCCAGGAGCTGAAGGCAAGCCCGGTACCTCGCTCTACTGACGCCGCTGGCTGAACCGGGGCGGGTTGATGATGACCCGCGTATTGTGATGCTAATGCAGCCTCCCTTCATGCTCTACCATTATCCACCACGTCCTGAGCATTTGCCCCACCGTACGCCAGATTGGGCCCTTGAGGGGCATCACGGCACCGTGCACTGCTTGACACCTCCGATTCCTCCATGTGCCTACTATAGCTTTTGCTCGGACGGGGGGTTGAATGGATTCTGTCTCGGCTATAAGAATAAGCCTGCTGTTGTACAACAGTGGTTTGAAGAAGATCCCTGGCCCGTCATGTCTCAACCGCCGCCAGCGAATCACCCTCCATTGGAATAGCTGCCAGGCGAGATGCCGCAGCATTCATGTTATCCAAAGGGCTAGAAAAATGACCCGGCGGTGTTGATACATATTGCGGCGGGTTATCCGTTCGTCGAGGTGGGTCCATTATCCGTGGTTGATCCAGAGCTGTCCCAGGTGCCATGGTCTGGTTTACCGCTGCCGGATTACTTGGCCCGGCCCCCGGCGTATTGAAGAGATTCAGTCCTTCGTAGACCGGTGGCAGGCGAGACTGGTACTTCCTTTGCAGCACTTCGTTTGACGTGTTCTGATCCAACACAAGCCGTAATTCTGTGCCTGGATCTGTTGTGATTGGGCATCTAAAGCGGCCCGTTCATCAGCCATCCTAATTTCCTCAGCTGCCAGTTCCTCCTTGGCCTATGTTATCTGGTCCTTTAGCTTGGTAACCTCCGCATTATGCCGATCCTGCGTCTCTGGAGTAACTACCGTGGTTAACAAGGTCGCCCAGGCATCCAACAAACCGGAAAGAACTTGAGTCGGTCGGCGCGCAGGGCCTCCTGCCGCGGCTGCTGACCCGGACGTCATTGCTGCTGTGGATGAAGACTGCAAGGTGGGCTGTGTTCCGGCCATGAAGACTGCAACCCGGTTCGGCGGTTTAAAGGGGTCCGGAATACTGTTGCCATCGGAATAGCCCCCAATCCAGCCGTCTTGCAATTGGTACAGCGACTCGGTTTCACCAGTGGACGACTCGCCATCTGAGTAGATGGGCGTCTCACCATCGGACACCGGTTCAGATCCCGCACCATGGATGAATCCTACGAACGCACGCTTCATGGCAGGCTGAACCCGGGCAGGACTCGCATGCTGAGCCGTTTCGACGAGGTCGGTGGAGATGTCCGACTCAGGGCCCGGTTCGCCGATCTTGCCGATGAAAACGTGAATTCCGCCAAAGGGTACCCGGTACCGATACTCGATTGAGCCGGCCTCGGGGCCCCATCCTGCATCATCAATGTAGAGCTTGCCGCGATGACTCTTGGTCATCCGGCCAACCGCGTACCCCTTGAGTCCTTCAAAGCTGCCCTTCAAGAACTCGAAACCATCATGCGGTAGCCCCACGATGGGCACCAACTGTCGTGGAAATATCACGTCAGATGTCCTAACGGAAGGACTTAGTTGTGGAGCCATCACAATGAGATTATCTTGAAGGGGTTAAACCGGACAAGGGACACGAGAGTTTTATACTAGTTCGGCCCCTTACGATGAAGGTAAAAGCCTACGTCTTGTTGTGATGGAATTACTTGGGTTTCGATGACTAGGGAGAGAATACGCTTTGCCTAAGTCTCGAGTTCTTGTTTCCTGTCCTTGAACCGCCGCCGGGTCGTCCCTTTATATATACAGGTTGACGCCCGGCCGGTTTATAGAGTCCCGAGGCCGGCTCATACAAGTGTCCGGCTCGGTCTCTCCCTTATCCCTAACTTATTATACAAGATATACAAATATGGCGGTTTACTATCATGGGCCCTAATCCGCCTTTGGGCTCCGGGCCTCTAAGCTTCATTAGTAAAGCGCCATCTTCTTTGTCTTCATGGGCTTCAATATAGTTGAGCGTGAACCGGCCCCTCCTGGGCGGTTTACAATCAGTAGTTATATCCTCAACACCCCGCATTCCCGTTCCATACCAAGCTCTCTCCAGAGCCCTTGACAGTTTTGCACTTGATGAAGAGATGAGCCCCGTCCTCATCAACTCTGCCGCAGAACAAACACTTCGTGTCAGCTATAGGAATGCCTCTCCGGGCCACATTCGTCCACAACGCAAGGGATTCATGCTTGACTCTCCAAGTGAACATTTCAATGGTTTTGGGGCATGGTAACTTCCAAATCTGCTTCCACGAGTCATCCTCCACTCTATTCAGAGATCCTGGGTTCACATTACTTGCACCCACGTCCCCGGTCGCCCTGGTCTTCTCCAGCTGGCAAAAGAGTTTATAAGCTGATTTGACGGAGTGAATTCCCTTATTGTCATACTGCCATGCTATGAAATCCTGGACCCCATCTCTCAAAGGGATCTGAAGGATGTGCTTAACATCGTCGACCCAGAAAGTGTCCCTAACCAACTGTTTGTCCCATTGGCCTGTGGATGGATCAATAAGCCCACAAACCTTAACCAGGAGATTTGGCCCTCGAGCCGTTAAGACACATCGTGACCAGGGCCGCGGTATCCACGGGTCATCCCAAATATTAACTTGGGTGCCATCCCCAATCCTCCAAATGTAACCCTCCCGAAAAAGTTGCAGCCCATGAAGCAAACTGTGCCAGGAGTAAGAGATGCCATCTCTTGGGGTGGCCTCCAGCAGTTGATCATTAGGATAGTAACGAGCTCACAACACCTGAGCATATAGGTAATCCGGGTTTTGGAGCAGCCTCCAAATCTGCCTCGACAGCATGGCAATATTGAAACCGTGCATGTCCCGGAATCCAAGCCCTCTGTGAGCCTTTGGAAGCGTGAGAGTTTTCCATCCAATCCAATGAATTGTGTTCTCCTTGTCTTGTTGGCACCACCAATAGTTACCGACCAAAGACCTTAGTTCCTCACAGAAAGTTTTTGTCAGGTAGAAATAGGACATAGTGAAGGTGGAATAGCTTGAGCAACTGTAGTGACTAAGGTCTCCTTCCCTGCCTTTGCAATAAGTCGTTCTTTCCAACCATTGACCCGCCCAGCCATGGCCCCCTTGACAAAACCAAACGCTTTCTTCATGGACTTTCCAACATGAACCGGCAACCCCAAGTACTTCTCATTCCATTGTTCGCTATGGATTTGCAAAGCGTTTTTCACAATGGCTTTAACCCCCTCGTCCGAATTCGGGCTGAACATAACATCCAACTTCTCGAGGTTTATGCACTGATCAGAACACGCCTCGTATAGATCCAGCAGCCACCTAAGCTCCAGGGCCTCATCTTGCTTCACTTTTAGCAGCAACAATGAATTGTCCAGGAACAACAAGTGTGACAGAACCGGTGCCCCCTGACAAATTTGGATGCCACTGATCCTCCCCGTCGCCTCCGCATCGTGCAGCAGGGCCGAGAGCCCCTCCGCACAAATGAAAAACAGGTATGGCAAAGCCGGATCACCCTGACGTAGGCCTCGAGATGGTGAAAACTGTTCAGTCAATTCCCCGTTCACCTTGATCTGGTACCGAACCGTGCAGACGCAGTTCATGACCAGATCGACCCACCTTGGCCCGAAACCCATCTTGGTCAGCATAGCTCTAAGGAACTCCCACTCAACCCTGTCGTATGCTTTGCTCATGTCCCCTTTGACTGCTGCAATTCCTTCCTTTCCTCTTTTCTTGTTCCAAAGGTAGTGCGACACCTCATACGTCACTAGGACGTTGTCAGTTATCATCCTCCCAGGGACAAAGGCACTTTGGTTCGGGGATATAATCTCCGGGAGTATAAGTTTGAGGCGATTGGCAATAACTTGGAAACCAACTTGTATATTACATTGCATAAGCTGATCGGCCGGAGGTCTTTGATTCTACTAGGACTTTTAACTTTGGGAATAAGTACAACAGTAGTATCATTCCATCCTTCCGGCATAGCACCACCATTAAGAACTATAATGACCTCATCGACAATCTTATCGCCCATGAAGTGCCAGTGTTTTTATATACCACCGAGGGCATGCCATCCAGTCCTGGCGCCTTAAGATCTCCAATGTAATCATGCGCGGCCTTCACTTCCTCTTGAGTGACTTCAGCTTCTAGGACCGCCTGCATAGCAGCACGGGGCTGTACTTTGTCAATTAGCTCCGGTAGGCGGCTGACTCGAGAAGATGTGAACATGTCCTGAAAAAAGAGCAAATGTAGTTATTAAGCTCATCCCCTTCTTTCACCTCTGAGCCATCCTCCTTATCCAACTTCTTAATCTTATTAGCCTTCCTCCTTTCTAAAGCCACCACCATGAAATACTTCATACTCCTATTCCCATCACACAGCCATGTAACATGAGAATGCTGCTTTGCTTTGGTGTTTTTCTTTCCTTCCAGCTCCTCAAGTAAGCACCGTAGTCTTCCTTCTTCCCTGACTTTTGCAGCCGAGACCGGCGCCCTCATACATCTCTCCAACTTCCTCCGAGTGTCTCTCAGCCTACCTTCAAGCTCTCCCACCACCTCCTTGCCCCATCTCCTCATCCTCCCAGCCAAATTTTTCATTGCAGACGCGACACCCCCTCTATCCTTCAAACACCCTTCCTCCCATGCCCCCTGCACCTCCGCGTTGCAGCCTTCTTCCTGGAGCCACCATGCCTCAAACTGAAACCCTCGATCTCCTCCCCCCTCCTTCTCGTGGCCCCATGAGTACAGACAATGACGGGTCGATGGTCAGAGTGGCGGGGGCGCCATTGTAAACAGTGAACTTCGGGAACCATTCACACCATCTTGCATTTGCGGTCGCTCTATCGAGTTGTTTACAAATATATGTGTCCACCACCTTACTATGATTCCTCCAAGTGTATTTATCCCCTTGAAACCCCAGATCACACAAATCACAAGCCTCCAGAGCCTCCCTGAAGTTATCCATGTATCGCTGGTGTCGTTCCGCCCCTCCTACCTTCTCATAACAAGACAATATTTCGTTGAAATCACCCAAGCACATCCACGGACATCCATGCTGGTGTTGCTGTCCAAGGATACGCAGCAGTTTCCACGTCTCCACCTTATGCTCCATCTCAGACTCCCCATAAATTCCTGTCAACCTCCAAACCCATCCATCTTCCTCCGTCACATCCACATCAATGTGTCTTCTACCAAAAGA